>NW_022988159.1:275000-350000 GCF_902827165.1 Trematomus bernacchii
TATTGCTCAAGCGTAGCACGTAATTACCTGGTTTCATCAATCAATCAATCAATCAATCAATGTTTATTTATATAGCCCAATATCACAGAATATCAGTATGACAATACGACACCCTCTGTCCTTAGACCCTCACATCGTACAAGGAAACACTTCCAGAGAAACCCCACAGTTTAAAGGGGAACATGGGAGAAACCTCAGGGAGAGCAACAGAGGAGGGATCCCTCTCCCAGGACGGACAGAGGTGCAATAGATGCCGTGTGTAAATCGAAGAGATAATACATTTTACAACATAGGTAGTCCAAATGTTTGGAAATGCATGTGTCTATAATAAGAAGATGAATCCACGAGGATGTCAACAATCCTGTGGGAGCCATCAGGGAAGTAGTATGATGAGAGTCAGGCAGGACCACAGAGATAGGTTCAGCCACGACTCGAAGTCCAGGACTCAGGATCCAGGACTCAGGATCCAGGACTCAGGATGCAGGATCCAGGACACATGACTCAGGATCCAGGACTCAGGACCATAGCAACAGGATCAGCCACGACTCAGGATCCCGGCGTAGATAGACACCAAAAAGAAATGTGGGGGAAGCTGGGTTATTCGGAACATGAGAGTATACAGGTACACACAGAGAGAAGGAAGAAGTAAGGTGTCCCCCGACAGTCTAAGCCTATAGCAGCTAAACTAACGTGTCTACGTACATGGACTCCCGTAGGATAGGGTGAGGGAAAAGGGGTAGCAAGTAAGAAGTGAGGAACAGAGGTGGAGAGGCACAACGTCATCGTCTGTTTAATAGCAGGAAAAAGAGGGTGATAGTGAACAACCTCTACGTTTATTCACCTCTCAGCTGCTGCTCGCTGCTGGAGGATAACCCCGTGTTTTGGATCATGTCTTCTCATGTCACGTGAAGTAGATTTACTGTATGAATGTCCGGGCTCAGTGGATAAGGTTACCCATAATGATGGCTATTGATTTTCACTTTATTTCGCTGTGCCTGACGGGGATCGGTGTGAAGATGGACATAAGATACGCACTGACTCTAAAATCATCTGAGACGCTTGTTGTTTGAGGCGATATGTCTCTGGAAAACCTATAAATCATAAAAATGAGCTGAAGGGAATGTCTTTCTTTAAGTGTGCTTGACAGCTTTACAAGTGCTTTTAACCATGTTTCTGTAATATTTGATTATTTTAAGGGAATTCCAATCAATATTTAAGGTGTTTTTTTTTATTTGTTGGACCCTTTAAAGTTATGCTGTATCTCAATTTGCATACTTCTGTACTTACATGTGCTATTTTGAGAACATAAGTTGGCCAAAATGCACTATGGGTGGTGCTCTCTTTACAGTCAAAAAGTTAGGTCTTGACACTTCTCACCCTAAAGAAATCACCATGTTGGCCCGATATGCAGATTGCTATTCAAGTTATACATGTGTTTTCTTTCTACACTTGCAACGTACTACTTTACTAGTGTCGAAAAGAAAGCACCTTTAATTATATCCGGTTAAATTATCAGTCTGTAATGATTTGATACCAGAAAGAATAATGTTGCTAACTAGCTAGCGACGATGTTCACTTCTGGTGAGGGCTAAGCAGCTTAACAGTCTACCAGTCTACTAACCAAGTGATAAGAGTGTAAAATAAGACAGTGTACTATGGACAGTGTTGGGTGTACTTTTTGCTGTAACGAAGTAATGTAACGCATTACTAATGAAAATGTGGGTAATATACTACCCGTTACAATTCTCAGTAATGCAGTTACAACTCATTTTAACCTGAAATGAAATGGTGTTTTGTTTTTTAAGAATTCACTAACATCGCGAGACATTCTGACACCAGAGAAAAATTGTGCCGGTAGATTAGTAAACCTGGTGTTTACGTAATCAGTCAGGCTGATCTTGATGAGCCTGAAGGGTGTTCCTTTCCCCATAATGACCAAGTCGCTGCACATTATCCCGCTTATTACACGAAGGAATCGACTCCCAATATGAATTGAAATGATTTTATTGACTTAAAGGTGGGGTAGGTAATTTTGGAGAAACCAACTCGAGATCGCTAAAATTTGAAAATACACAGCCGGAAAAAATCTGCCACTTCCTTACAGAGCCCCTCCTCCAACACACACATGCACATGACCAATGAGGGCACGAGATAAGTTTGTGCACAGATGGAAGGCTGACAGGCAGGTAGGCCATCCAGTTATTTTAGCCGGGCCGGCTCAGATGATTGGTCGTGCTTTTTACAGTATTACGGCTTCCACAGATGACATTTTGTTATGGATTTTTTGTCAAAGCACTTCAGATATTCATTGCTATCGGGATGTTGAGAGCATTCCATGGAATATAACAAAAAGTGTATCTCGAGCCGGTTTCTCAAACTTACCTACCCCACCTTTAAAATGATCGTATTTCTTCCGCTAAGAAAAAAATAAACTCCGTTCCACGGCGCACCAACGGCTGGAACTGCGACAACAACAACTTTACGGCAGCACTGTCCAACTCTGTTCACAGTTTCTGATCCACTAACGAGTCCTTAAACTCTGCAGAGCCCATACCGTGTTCCTGTTAGTGTTCACTTCCTCTCTGTCTTCTTCTGTTCATTTACCTGCTGTCCAGCAACGGAATTGACCAATCAGAATCGAGTATTCAACTAAGCCTTGTAATAAAAGTTGTTAGTAGCCTTAAGGGCCTACACAGTTGCTGCACTAAACTACATTTTAGCATTTAAAATACCTAGCCATTATTTTGCGGTTATTTTGGTGAAAGTAATATAAAAGTAGTGTAACTCGTTACATTTCAGAGACAGTAATGGCGCAGTTCCACTACAGCGCGGAGCTCGCTTTAAGCGTGCCGTGTCGTGCCGTTCCCGTTTTTGGTTGCGCTTCCACTAGGCCTAGTTCCGGCCAGGCCCGGCCCGGGGCCACTTTTTCACGTCTTTTCTGGCCCGAGAAAATTGTGGTTCTATCGAGGCCAACAAACAGGGCTGAGTCGGGCTGAGTATGCTAAACTAGAGAGAGAATCGCTGGCAAGGGGGCTACAACTACAACAAGATGGACATATTTGACCGTGATTTAATTGTAATACACGTTTCAAAATGATGCCGAAGTAACAACATACTGATACCGGTTAGTAAAAACCATGAATTAATGCTTTGTCAAGTCTGCAGACAGACGGCAGGCGAAAAACCTTTTAAAATGCGTGTTTTCTAAATGGAGATTGGCTAAGCTAACGCAGTATATCCTCCGACCGTCCACACTTACAACAACGGCCTATACAGACATAAATAAAGCAGCGACTGTATTCTCCATGACACAGGCAGTCTGTGGTGTGTACTTGTTTAACTTTTGTCGAGTTTCTGAACATATATAAGGAGCTGTGAGCTCTGAGTGCTAACAGCTAACGGCTGTGTTGTGTTTCTGGAGTTCTCATTGAAGATGACGTCACGGCTCCGCCTACACTGCGTTACTATAGTAACTACCCCAGTTCCTAAACTGTAATGGAAGCGCAGCATGAAGTGAGTCGGCCCAATGCGGCCAAGCCGTACCGAGCCGTACCGAGCGTGGCCGAGGCCGACCGTGTAGTGGAAATCCGCCATAATATTGTAATGTAACTTATTATTACTTAAAAAAGACAGTAATAATTAACATGTAATGTATTACATTTTGGAAGTAACTTGCCCAACACTGACTATGGAGAGTGATGAATTGAGACATGGCATTAGTCACTAGTTTGTGGACAGCATTTCAGAATCGTTATATAAGGCAAGGCAAGTTTATTTGAATAGCACCTTTCAACACAAGGCAATTCAAAGTGCTTTACAAAAATGAAAGACATTAAGAGCATTACAAAGCAAAGATAATAAAACATGAATAACACAGGTACATGAATACAAGTTACAGTGCAGTTGAAGATATGAATAGTTCAATTAAAGTGCACTGCAGTCAAGTAAAGGACATGTGGAAGTATACTAAAGGAGAAACAAACATGAAGCCTCATGGTTGCTACTATAACTTGATACTGTAAAATAGCAGCAGACAGCAGATTGCATCCTCACGCTCAATCTCACATGTTGCTGCAGTATTCTCTCTTGGCAGCAGGTGTGGAGCGTCATCACTTCCTTTGGTTTGAGGCACCACTATTTAATATGGCAGGCACAAATATCAGTTTTCCGTTCTGTTTTCTGTTTATTTGCTGGTTGTTTATTCGTCAACAGGATTACGGACAATCTCCTGGCCCTCGTTTTCATGAAACTTGGGAAAAGGGTGCAGCTTGGACCAAGAAAAAACCCCAATAAATGTCTAAGTGGAATGACTAATTTGGTGTATCAACATTGCTTTGCGGTCTTTTTTCATCGTCATCAAATGTGCACGCTCAGTTTCTAAGGGATGGGTTACACTCTCAACATACTGTGTTTTAATAGGGTGAAAAGATAAGAAAAAAAGGTTAATTGTGGGAGTGGGAGGAAGTTAATCATAAGTCAACAAGACCCCAGGCTCAATATTTGAAGACTTGTTCAACGTTTTACATTCCCACATTTTACCGCTTGTATCCACATCCCACAAATTTAAAATGCACATCAGCAGATCTTTTTCTTCTCTCTTTACATACATATATATATCTATTTTTGTTGAGGAAAGCTAAGAATAACACTAACGTCTCAGCTTTTTCCCCTTAAGTGTTAAATCAACAAGACTTAACTGTTAGCACTACTGTATAGGTCCCGGGGTCTGCTCCGCACATTTGTTAAGGGAAGTCGGGGTGACGAGGGCATGTGTGTGTGTGTGTGTGTGTGTGTGTGTGTGTGTGTGTGTGTGTGTGTGTGTGTGTGTGTGTGTGTGTGTGTGTGTGTGTGTGTGTGTGGCAAATATGTGTCAGCAGGGCAGGAAATACCACACTTCACTGGCAATGAGTGCTGCTGATGGTTTGTTTGCCTGTGTGTGTGTGTGTGTGTGTGTGTGTGTGTGTGTGTGTGTGTGTGTGTGTGTGTGTGTGTGTGTGTGTGTGTCCTCAATGTATGTGGATATTAAAGTTTGTCAGTGTAAATGTGCCTTTCCTTTGCATGTGTAACTGTGTGTGTGTTTCCCTCAGACAGCTGGCTGATCTCTCCTGTCACACACACTGTTCTCTGGTAAATACAAGTTTGAAGATGATTGATTATGGCGGCCCATTTCTCACGAATCAGGCTCTGTTTGTGTGCGGTACACAAGGCAACAAGCAGCACGACGCTCCCATATTCTCAGCCACATATGGTGAAACCCCATGACACATTACAACCATTCACATCCCATACACATCACTGTTGGGCAATAAGACCCCAAATTGAAATCACTCCTTTTTTTTATTTCTCACATATGACTTGCTTGCAAATCCCCTGTTTTTTATTTCATGTGACTCAATGGAAGGAAATAATCTGTCCTTTCTATCCTATTTATTTTTGCTTCCTCCGTCATTCATAAAAGTGTTTTCCATTTGCTCTAAAAACTCTGTAACTAATGGAATATTTTATGTTAATGCTTTGTTTCACATGGAAGAAGAACAAAACAAGTAACTCAAATATGTCCACTTTTAATGTCCCGTTTTTTAAATGTTTTGGGTGTCAGTTAGAAATCCATTAAATATTTACTGCTACTACTTTTAAAGAGCGCACACTCCGCCAAAGCCATTTCCATTAGGGAACAATATTATGTATTTGATGCATCTGTCCAGTGATCATATATTTTTAAGTGTCTTTTTAACCGGGGCCATGCACCACCTGCCACCAAGATTCACTAAAATAACCCCTTAGTGGTTAGATCTGTCGAACCCCGAGCCCACGGAACATTTCTGGCAATATCATCCCCTCTATTTCCTACTTTCAACCCCTCTATCCCTAAGAAAAGGCACGATCTGGCCCAAAATATGTCATTAAAATAGATAAATAAGGTCAGATGTTTAATATTATAGTCATAATCCTGCTGAGAAACGGACCAACAAAAAAAATACTTACAATAACATTTAATACTCTGCAAATTACTAATACTATTTACACTTATATTAGCTTGCAGGGGCTAATGCTAACGCTGTTTCCTAAGGTTTTTTATTACATATACATTTCCAAGTCTCACAAGTACATGTCATTAACCCCTAGTATGCAATGGCAATGGAAAAAAACCTTCTTTACAGTGCGTTGTCATGATAATAATCCGTGTATACTAATATATTCACACGTGTATGTGAGCAACAATATCATCTAGTGAATAATAATATCAGCTCTGCGAATAAAACTACAAAATAAGATAACAAGAAAACAAGGCATTGAGCATAAGTAGAAATTAAAGAGTTGAAATAAACAATAGTGTCATCTAAACATCTCAAAATATAATTAAACAGCATTAAAAAGTAGAAATGTACAGTAGGCCGTGAAGATAAAAATCTATAAACTCTGACAATAAAACACTGTTGAAGAGAAAAAATTAATAAAGACTGTGTGTAAGTGTGTAAAGACTAAATGCATATTAAAAGACTTTCAATTTTGGATTTGGTGTTTTTTAATATGCATTTAGTCTTTACACACCCAACTCTTATTTGATAAAGTGGTTTATTTACCCCTAATGGGCCCCTGTAGCATTCCTCACTGTGTTTAACATTCAAATCTCCCACACTCGCCATCATTCTACTTTTGGGAAACTTTGTTCTCCTCTGTCAGCATCGCACTCCACCATCAATCTCTCTCGTGTCCTTTCATCTCCGCCTGTGTTTGTCCTTCCATCTCAGCGACAGCATCACTCTGTAACTTCCTGGCTGAACCTTGACCTCCGTCCATTTCCACGCTGACAGAAGCCAGGCCTCGCTGTCATCTCCATCACTCCAGTATCCCGGCAAGCAAGATGTAGGGTCGTGATGAAAAATATGTTTCACACAGCATTTCCTGTCATTCTCCAGCGAGCAGAGGACCAGTAACGATACCTTAAAGTTTAAACAAACCCTCACATCCTGTTATTTCTCATATTTAAAGGCACAGGTTGCTCCAGTTATTCATCGTCTAATCTGGGGGAAATTCTCCCTTGGATACTTTGGCACTGTTACGTTTCATGAGTTAGTTTGTGTAACAATGTTTTTGTGTGTGCCCACTTTCCCTGAACAAGCCAACTCTTGCTTTCCTACAACTCCCAGAGAGAGTAATACCATGAGTGAGGGCAAGTTGTTCCCGTCGTCCTACTTTAAATGCAACATGTCTCGTGGTGTTGAAACGTGTTGAACAGTCTCTTCAACAGCTACTTTCTCCCTCTGTGGTTGTTGAACCTTATAGTTTGAAATGGCTTCTCTACAAGAAGAAACGTACTTCTTGAGTGAGAGGAATGAAAACCAAACCCAGACTTTTACCATGGCAATAGTCAGTAGAAAACGACATTATTATATTTTTTTAAAGGTCCCATGTCATGGCCATTTCTACTGATCATATTTCCATTGTTGAGGTATACTAAAATATTCACTCTCAGTCCTAAATGGCTTGTTGGAGCTCCTGCCCCCCCCCCCCCTCCCTCTGAGCCCAGTGTGCTCTGATTGGTCGGGACGTTGCGAGGCTCGTTGTTGCTGCGAGGAGCAGACAGGTTTCCGGGTCGGCGATACAGCGAGAACAAGCGAAACTCATCCTGAGCACACACAAACACTCACAGCCGAAGTAAAAACAATAAGTGTGTCTTGATATTGAGTAAGAAAAAGGTTTATAACGCTGTGAGAATGGGTCTGCGGAGAGCATTTCTCCACCATCCCAACTCGTCTATTACCAGCGTTCAGGGAGCTCTATGCAAGTCAATGGGGACTCCCTGTTAGGTAGCCAAGGGATCCTGGTGTGTGAGGTGCTCCAAGGATTGGTCCATTTGGGCCAATCCGGTCATTTGTTGTTGATTTGGGTGTTCACACGTCACAGAACCCAGGAAGCAAACAATGGAAAAAGAGAAATGTCCAACGAGGCGTTCTGGGGCAGCATAGACAGGTCTTTTCTGTGTTAGAGTTTTACTCGCTACAGGCTGTACTTTGAGGGTTTGTGACTCTGCAGACCGTTTACATGCAGAAAAACCTTCATAACACACAAGGGGACGGGTAATAACCAGAAAAGCATGACATGGGCCCTTTAAAACAATGTGCACAATGTTTGCGAAGGTTCCAACTTTTTTTAGTTAAAACACCTGTGACACCTTTCTATTATCATGCGTTTACTTTGTGCATGTGTTTATTCAGGGCCTTTTGAGTGTATTGGTGTAACTGGTGTCGACTAGCGATGTCTACGTTGTGTTGTGGAAGGATAAGACCCGAGTTAGCATATTGTTGGAGCCAATCTCCGTTTATTCAGATGAACAACAAATAAGTCGTTACTATATTGTATGCACTCACACTTCGGCTCTTGCACAGATTAAATAAGAAAGAAATAATCAGCAAACACACATGTTCATAGCTTAATGCAGAAATATCTGAAAACAGTTCAGTTTACTTCTCCTGTGAAAGAAGTGAACAAAAAGGGAAGAGGAGAACGTGAGGGCTATAAAAGGGGGAAGTCCCCACTAAATTAATCGTATGGGTACAGGGACTGAATTTGGATGTTCTGCCCACTGATTTGAAGCCTTACAAGTCAGGTGTTAACTTTTGGTAGATACAGAACACAGCATTTGTGTGATTATAATAAGAATACATTACAAAGAAATATGAGACTCTGTAACAAAAAACACTAATGCATATTTCAAATTGTTACATTGCTACTGTTAGTGCATGTGTGGATTTTTAAATCTGGTAAAATAACTGTCTTCAACCAGATCGAAGATGACCGATGGATCTTTGACTCTCCAGAGAACTTGATTAAACTGTCCCATGGCAAGTACTAAATTATACTTCATTTGTCTCCATAAGAACAACTGAACATAGAGAGCAGCATGAGCGGATTGCATTATCCCGCTCCCCAAAAAATAGTTTTTCAGTCGGTCGGAATTTTCTGGTAAGGCTGCACTAGAACGTAACTCCATCCTACAACCATTAGACAAAAAGCCATATCGTATTTATTTAGATCTCATTAAAAGAAATGGTTGATTAAGACTCAGATCTGTCAACACTTAATAAATCATTTGCACTAAACTGTCATCTGTCCTGTCGCTCATTATGCTATATAACATGTGTTTGTTTTTAGTGGCATGTCCTGTACTGAGAGCCTCTATGCTTTCCTAAAGAGTGTGTTCTTGAGATCATAGCGCTGCTTTAACAGATTAGTGGAACTTAATTATAACTCTCAGGCCATTTACCCAAACCCTCTGACTGACTAAATGCATTGCATTAAGTCAGGTTAATCCTGCAAGTGAGAAGGACTCCTGTGTGTTTTCTGCAAAGTAAGTCATGATTCTGCCTCTCAGCTCATAGTCAAGCTCGTATAGTGGCTTCTTCCTCACAGAACAATATGGTGTGCATGTTATGAATGCCTATGCAAGACCAAGTTTACATAATGGACCGACCCTACCCCTATGAATTCAGTTTAACAATTATATAATAGGTTGTAAATTATATCAATGTTCCAGTTGGACACAAGGGGTTTCATCCTGTTCCCCTCTTAAATGTAGAATTTCAAAACACTTTGATTTAAGAGCAGCTTAGAAAACTTATTTTTGCAAAACTTTATGCCGTAACTTCTCCCCCTGTAGTGATGTAAAAGTGAAGTGTAACATGTTGAATGTGGAAATGCTGCTCCTGCCAAGTTCTTCTTTCACTTTAGGGAAATACTGAGGTTTTGAATAGTGAAAAAGTAATATTTAACAAATGTGATTTTTACCACAACCTAAACCCAATGGGCTTTGACTGAACCTTGAAAAACATTCATCATGGTTTGTAAAAAACAAAACAAAAGCATTGTCAGTCAACAATGTGCAAATACATTCAGTCTGAATATTGTGGGATGCAGATATTCATTATCTCGGGGCTTGCTGCTGGCATGCTGGTTGAGATGCAAACCATATGTCAACAGTATCCCTGATTGGTTTTGTTGCATATTTCCTGTCTACTTTGTCAGTAAAAAATACACATTAAAAGCTGTTTCAAAGTGCAATGTTTTAATGCATGCAAAATACCGATAACAAGTTTTCTGCATGACAACTATGCACACGGTGCAAAATAATCATGTTGCCTTGTTCCATTTTCCAATTTCCGTAAATAAGGCGGGGTAGGTAATTTACTTCAGAAACACTTGTTGTTATATTCCATGGAATGCTCTTAACATCCCGATAGCAATGAATACATTAAATGCTTTGACAATAAATACATTAAAAAATGTCATCTGTGGAAGCCGTGGTACTGTAAGAAGCACGACCAATCATCTGAGCCGGCCCGGCTAAAATAACTGGATGGCCTACCTGCCTGTCAGCCTTCCATCTGTGCACAAACTTATCTCGTGCCCTCATTGGTCATGTGCGCGTTCGTGTGTGTTGGAGGAGGGGCTCTATAAGGAAGTCTGAAGGAAGGGGCAGATTTTTTCCGGTTGTGTACTTTCAAATTCTAGCGCACTCGAGCTGCTTTCTCCATTTTTACCTACCCTACCTTTAAGTGAAATAGTGCCCGAGTTCATTCACACAACAAACTCTCAACAAGACAGAGACTGTTTAAGGGGCATAACTACACAACACACTTCAGATATAAACTGATGTGACCGCCCATTATTCAGAAACACCCGTTGAAAAAAACACACGTTGAAAAAATCAAAAGTTCTGTGTGCCCGTTGCTTTCAAAATATACTCCATGTCTCTGCAACAAACAGAAGCACAGCTATATATTAATACTGCATTTGACATATTATGTAGGTATGCAGAATGGTAAACACGGCAAACGTTCATAAAAGTCTGAGGGCATTTGTGACAGTTTGGATTGTATGTGGTTTATTCTTTCCTATATCTACATATATAACATAATTGAAAAATTATAGACAACATCAAGCAGTCCGACTCGACTTGTAGCTCGCCAACCAGCAAGGATCTGTTGCAGGAGCAAAATGCAAATGTTCTTTTTTAAGCCTGCCTTTATGATGGAAAAAGGATCTTATTTTATACTCCTATAGTCCTTGGAAAGGCCATTCATATTACAGTAAAATATTATAATGGTAGCCATCATTACATTCTGCACAGAGTCTCCAGCACATAACAAGGGAAAAAGTGATGGGGATAGAGTAGGTCATATCCAAATATACATTTTGACATAGGCTAACTATAATAACTAGTCTAACAAGCCTCCTGCTGTTTGAGAGAGCTCGAGGGTACGGTTCTAAACCGGGACATTATTTATTTTAGCACTTCCGATTCACTTTTTTAATGTGTTTTCTTTTTTTTAATTGTTGAATTAAGATCTGTGGTTAACACAAGCTGGTAAAGATGTTCACGTTATGTTTTTAAAATACCAGAAATGTCAGTAAAAACTCCACAGATGAATGTCTTTTATGAGTCTTCAAAACAGCGGTTGCTTACGAGTGGCTTATTGACAAATAAACATCATCACACTGAGCATTAATGCTTTAGCTTAGCGCTGGTCACGTTAAGTCATGTGACTGTGATGTCGTTCCTTTTATAGTTTAAAGCAGGGGTGTCAAACTCGATTTCATCGCGGGCCACATTCACATAAAGGTTGCACTCAAAGGGCCGGTTGTAACTATATAAATATATAATAAATATATAAAAGAATGTATTATATTACATTATTGCCTCTGAATTGGATTATTATCAGATAGGATAATAACTTAGTAATTAACTACGTCTGAAAGCAGAAGTCCACGGCAAATAATTGCAAGTCTCTTCAGTGCGCATGTCACAAAATGAGATGCATTGTGGGACATGTAGTTTATGGGCAACCTGCTTCTGTAAAGTGGCATGTAACCGTATAATAAACGTATTATATTCTTTGCAAGCTCTTGCGGGGCCACATAAAATGAAGTCGCGGGCCGGATTTGGCCCCCGGGCCTTGAGTTTGAGACCCCTGCCTTAAAGGAACCATTTTTTATATATGGGGAAATTATCCTGATCCTAAACACACTTTGTAAGTATAATTTACATGTGCTTGCGAAACATCCAATGGGATCCAAGGGAACTCTTGGTTCAGCCTACAGACATAGGTCATGATTACACCACTATAAATGTATTCCTTTTTAAAGTATAGTGTTGAAATGTAGATTGTTCCTTTGATACTTCTGACATTCGTCTGTTCCAACAAGACAGATAAACCCTTAGCTAACAAGCATATAACCTTCCCCGCGATACAGAATCAGATCCCAGAGCTACCAGAAAGTCTTCCCATGAAATCCTGAAACTCCTTTGCACACATTTGCCAACACTTCATGTGAACGTGTTCCCCTGCAGCCCATTGTCTTCTCTCTTGTTAATACTAAAACACATCTCAGAGGCAGTTAATCTTAGCAGCAGCTGTTTGGACAGGCCCTCACAGTGCGAGCTCCTTTGTGCCTCTCCTACTGGACACCAGACCGCATTAATGAAAGAAAAGTGTAGGAAATGTCAAGTCCAGACAATACCGCTGCAGGAAACGTAGCATGTGTGTGTTATTGTGCACATGCATCAATTCACAGGAATGGAAAGCGGCAGTAGAAGTGGATGTACTCACTTTTCAAAGCCAAAATAATACGGTTAGTTACAAAAGTATGCTCGATTGTTAATGATTGCATCAGGAAATATGGCAAATCATGCCTTCTTGATTGCACAAAGGAAAGACAATCAGACCAAGACAATGCTCCCTGAAGCACTCATGTCATATCCCAGTAAGAGCAGACTGGCAGAGGAAACTCCAAGTTCAGTCGGATAATAATCTGAGTTGGCAGCGGGCTGGCATCACAAATAAGCCAACGATCTGGAGTCAAGTGTTCCAGTTTGGAGAGACATGAAGTGACTCCTCGATGCACCGGGCTCCTCCGTGTTCTCATTTCTTTTTACACTCTCTTCCCTCACGAAGCTAAACTTGACACGTACTGTACTATGCATACCCATAGGCGAGTTCACGCCCAGTGACACATGCAAATATGAGCATTCGAAGTTGTGGATTTCGAGATACAGAGCATCCCAAAAAAGGGGCTGAGAGATTGATCCGCTGCCATGTATGTATGAGCGAGACTGGGAACTGCCAAAGGATCCAATTTGGAGAGACATAAAGTATAAACTCCTCCATACAAGTCTCCCAACTCCTTCATTTTCCATCTCCTTCTCGCTCCACCGCCATCTGCTTCACTAAACACAAGTCCTCGCCCAAACATAGAAAGAAAACCGGCATTTTACATACATGTCTGTCGTCGTTTTGACTGTGCTTGTGACGACCTTTACCTACTGTACTGACTCCTTTGTGTGTGTTTAACCTTAGCTGGTCCACATAAGTGCAGTAGTATGTATGTATAAGAGTCTGTACACTTCTTATAAGCACATAGGTTGACATGCATTGGTTTGAAATCAGCCCTTTATATAGAGGGTTTTATGTTTCACCGTTTCAGGGTCACAGCATGTAGAATTATAGGCTGTTCCTACGACATTTCTGTGTGTATGCTTGCATGGATTTGTATGTAAATGTGTGTTCCTTGGGGCCTTCTGATGTTATAATTTGAGCTGTGTTCGCCCAGTAAAGCATATATTACAAATGTGTGTTGCCAATTCTGTGTTTGTGGGTGTGTGTGTCTCTTATTTGCTCAGTTGATGCCACTCACGATGATGGATTGTATAGACGGACTGAGGGAAAGTCTGGCAGCGAGCGTTAACCAAAAGAGAAAACAGAGAGAGAGAGAGAGAGAGAGAGAGAGAGAGAGAGAGAGAGAGAGAGAGAGAGAGAGAGAGAGAGAGTAGAGAGAGAGAGAGAGAGAGAGAGAGAGAGAAAGACACTTGCATAATTAGATTCAGAATCGTCTCCTGTCTGCACCTCACTGTCTGTTCGTCCATCTGTCGCTGGTGCGTCCAATCAGCCTCGTCCTCAGCTCGGCCCCTCGTCCAATCAAAGGGCTAGACATGTCCCGTCTGGACGGCCCGGTCATTACCCTGGATGTTAAGAAAAGAAGAAAGACCAGAGAACCAGGTTGTAATCATATAGGTGTTTCGGGGGTTGGCTTCCACACACATACACATGCACGCACGCACGCACGCACACACACACACACAGTCCTTCACACACACTCAACATTGAAGAGTGAGCAAAGCCTGGATGAAGAGCGGTGATTGCCCATCAGGAAGTGGTCGCTTGGTTCAGTCTCTACATTTCAGACGGAGCTCTTTCTTCTCTCTGCAGCCCAGTTAGGGTTTTATGGCAAAATGGCCCCGTGTTATTGGGGAGCTTTTGTTGTGGGACACTGCTTTAGAGAGTCGTAACAAGCAAGCTGAACAAAAACTGTTTCATGTGTCCTTTTGAGGAGTTGTTTCATGCATTGAACACTGCAGTAAATACTTTATCCTCTTGCCAAGTTATTTTAAACAAATCTGTAAAAAAGTCTGCTTTTAGCTACAGACGGAGTTGCTGCACCATATGGATTATTAATACATGCTTTTTCCGTTTGTGCCTTTAAGTATAGTTGCAACTAAGGGCAAGTTGTGTATTAAATACATGTTTGTAAAAGGTTCAATAAGAATCAGTCATGATTACTAGAATAATGATGGGATTGTACCCGCTGTTTTAAATTAGCAAACTTTTACATTTTCTAATATAACCATTTCAAATGCTAATAATACATTTTCATTTGGAGAAAGTATTTGTACACATTAGTACATACATTAAAGACAAGGAAGGTATTACAATTATGAAATAAAGGGAGAGCATACCTGTGAGAGAGAATCCCAAAGAAGACCTGACAAGTGGATGAAGTGCAGGTGAAGCACTCTACCTTGGCAAACACTAACTTAGGATGGTCGTATCATCATTTAAAATGTGTATATGTATATTGTGAAAATGTGTCACTTCTAAACCCACATTTCTCAGAAGTGTTACATTTGTATGGATCAATTTTTGGGCATGTAACTTTCCTGTTTTCGGTCCTTCCTTCAAATCTCAGCCTGTAACTTGTAGACGTAGCAGGTAGTTGTTTTAGGCAAAACATAAGGCTGTGTTAAGTAAAGTATTTGAATATTTAGCAACTAAAGAGCCAGCTATTATCCTGAAGACTTGGTGGAGAGTAAAACAGACCTGAAAGGAGAGTAATTACTCTGACAGAAAAAACATGTAATATGCTAATGCTGCGACGTGGCAAATGCTAACTGCACACATCCACTTTATGAGATGATGATATCAATGTTTCCTGCTTATCGCGCTGTCCCAAAGTGAACAGAAATTAATAATGCAGGATTTAGCTTAAAATCATTCTTTAGTGGTGTTAGCTTTTACAATAAAGACCACTTCTCTCACTTCTGTAGCCTCGTCTGCCCTGAATTGAAACTCCGTTTGAACTGAAGACGGAGGAGGAAGCATGATGACAGGGTAAATGACAAGAGAAAGGGAGAGGGAGTGTAATAGATTAATAATGTGGCCCTCAGGCTGGAAGAGAATGAAGAGACAAACACAGACACAGAAAGAGAAGTGATGCAAAAAAGAGAAGCGCTAAACATGAGTGAAAGAAACCGAGAGAAGAGACAGGAGTCGTGTTTCCTTCTTCTCCCTCTTGTTAACGCGTGGTGAGAAACACCCGCTCCCCACAATCAATGGCAATGCAAAACAGCCCAGCCAATTTGTTACCTGACTCGCCGCGGCAACTCGTAGCCCTGCTTTACTGCACGCTGCAAACTGCCTTTTAACAAGCCCGCAGGGTGATGAAGTGAGAAGTGTGTGTGGCCGCGCTGGCGTACAGTGTGTGTGTGGTTAGTGCATGTGTGTGTGTGTGTGTGTGAGTTTTATCCAAGTGTGAGTCTGGTTTTGCATGAAAACAGTGTATCAGGGAGTTGGCTGTGTGCGTGTGTGTGTGTGTGTGTGTGTGTGTGTGTGTGTGTGTATGTGTGTGTGTGTGTGTGTGTGTCTGTGAGTTTTATCCAAGTGTGAGTCTGGTTTTGCATGAAAACAGTGTACCAGGGAGTTGGCTGTGTGCGTGTGTGTGTGTGTGTGTGTGTGTGTGTGTGTGTGTGTGTGTGTGTGTGTATGTGTGTGTGTGTCTCTTGTCTTGGTTCCATCTAATTGCCCGGGCTTCTCTTAAGGGAATCTGATAGTTGACCCTGTTGGCCGTTTAATGTCGTTGAGCCTTTTACACTTCCTGGAGGTGCTACAATAACCCCTTGAACATTGACACACACACACACACACACACACACACACACACACACACACACACACACACACACACACACACACACACACACACACAGTGTACAGCGCTTCTCAGATCTTTATCTGCACTTCAAATCAGAAGTTTGAACCTGAAACGTAGGAGGGCGATTTGGGGGATGAGCAGATAAGTGAGCGGTTGAACAAAAAAGAAAGTAGGAACAGAAGGAAGGGGGGGGGGGGCTCTCCATCTTCCACATTACTCATGAGTGAAGTATGCGTTGGCTGGCGTGACAGAGGTAGAGCTAACGAGGCGAATCACTGACCGGTGCCAGCAGTGCCTTTTAGTGCAGATGAAATGAAATGACTCCCCTCTCTCTGCCTCCGCTCTCCTTCTTTCTTCTGTCTTTAATAGCGCTCGTATAGTACGAGTATAAACTTCAACATTGACGCGACACACTCGGGAAGTATCTTGTATTTCGATCCCTCTCGCTCCGAGGCAGTAAAACTTGAGATTTTTTGGTTTGATGTCCTTTTCTTTTTCTCTCTTTCTTTTTTCCTTTTTCAATCCAGCAGCTTTGATTTGAGTTGTGTCGGCCAAGAAGTTGACAGTGTTTTGATGAGGACAGGAATAGCAGTTTTATTTTTCCAGGTATGAAATGAATACCCCAAAACCCTGGAGTAATTAAGGCTGTGTGGAGAAGTCATGTCTTTGGGAAAGTCTGTATCTGCAACATGTTAACTTTGCAGGACCGAAGAAAGACTTAACAATTACACATTTTTTATCAAATAATCCTCAAAAGCTTCACGCCTTCTTTACACGCTACAGTTAGCATCTGGTTAGCTTAGCATGAAGACTGAAACTGCACAGAGCAAACCAAATCAAAGTTTCCAAAGATGATAAACCCTAAAATAAACAATTATCTATAGCTTTGTGTTTCCAAAATTGAAATTAAAGCGTTCGTATGACAGCATGTTGACTTTAGTTTTAGAGCCGCTTGTACCCACATCCTTCCAGATATGTCCAGTATACGTAATTACACATGTCCTCCATTGTTCCTGCCAGATGCTGATAACCATAAAAACACTATTTCTGGAGAACATTCAGAGCCAGCCTGTACATTTCCTGTATATTGAGCTGCAATTAGTGCAACAAAAACAAACAGCTCATGTGGAGTTATGTCGTTTGATTTCATTTTTTCATTTGCCACTTAGCTTCTATAAAATGTTATATGTCTCCAGTCTGTGTGGGCACTTTCTGTTGGCTCAGATATTCACAGACGGCTGACGGAGGATGTGGCCGTCTCTGAGCAGGTGAGGGGTCGTCTCCCATAACAGCAGCAGGGAAGTAAATGAATAAAGCAGCAGGCCCACGAGGAAACCCAGCGACTGTTATTGGGCTTTGTGGTTTCAGCTGTCCATTTCACCAAAGGGCCAATTTACTTTCAAAATGTCGGCTGCCAAAATCTCTCAACTCTTGGCTGGCAATCTCACATTACATAACTTTAATCTATTAAGCTGGCACTTTTATACAAAGCACCTTACAAGAAGTGACCATGAAGATACAAACTACAAAAGCAAGAACCTCTGAAGACTCATGGTGAAGACATCCTGAAGCCATCGAAAGAAAACATTGTCGTATCCTGGTGAAGACATATTTCCGTAAAGCATATTGAATTACACTCCAGATATTCAGTCTGATATTCTGTCTGACTCCTGGCTAATGCGGTTAGCTTGTATATTTGGTTGGCCAATGATCCTAAGTTAGCCATGAGGAGAGACATGTCTTATATCTCCATTTCTCCCAAAAGTCTGCACCCAGGTCTCTTTCCTCTCATCTTTGTACCCCTGAATCCTCTGTGACCATCTCCAGATGTAGGGTTGGATGGTGGTCTTTGTTCTGACCCCACCATGTTAGCCAGCTTCTGAGCAATAAGATGCTTCCTGGTGTAAACAAGGCGGCCATGCAGTTGGTGCGCAACAGTGGCTTGAATACATAACGGCAGTAATTATCTCCAACAAGCATGTTCAGAAAGGGTGCAGCTAATGAAAAGTTACTGATAGAAGTTTAAATTAATCTAGCTTGAGCAACTGCATCAGACTGCATGCACAGTTGGCACATTTATGAGTACATTAGTTTGCAATAAGCCAAACCATTGTAAGTGCTACTGCATTGGCTTGAACTAAACAGAACCTTTCAAGTGCTACATACAGAAGTGAGATTTATTTTCCATTATTGGCCAAGGTGCAGTCAAAACAAGTAGGATTTTAATCTTAATTGTTATATTTGAGTGGAGATCTATAGGCCTTCTGCTGTTTTGATATCAATTGTGAGCTTGTTCCACCATTTTGGAGCCAGACTATCACACAGGCGTGCTTTTGTTGAAGGGTACTTGGGTCCAACTCGATTGAAAACTCACAGACGTCTGTTCGTCAATGCTGCCAATTCCTGTAAACAAGCAGACGTTCTCAGCGCAGGTAAAGTGTCTGAACTCAGTGGACTCTCTGTTTATCAGGCTGCTTCTCCACTGGATTTGATTGACGGGAGTTGGCCCCGCTGTCGGGACCTGGAGCCTCTTTCTGCTGGCGTGCTTGTGGCTACGAGTGGCTTGCTAAGTAGTGATTACTGGACTTGGCCTGGGCAGCAGCTGTAGTAGAGAGAAATGTGGCAATGTGGCCCTGGAGAACCCACACTTAATGACATCAGGAAACACCGCCCAGGTTCACCCACAGCACAGCATGTGTGGGTGGAGCAGAGGGAAAGGAAAGGCGGAAAAAAGGAGACAAGGAAGCAACTTTTTGTGTTTGATTGTGTACTCTTCATACAGTCTTGCACTAAAGCACATTTCTCAAAGTTATTTAAAGTGGACCTATCATGCTATATTTGAATAATATAGTGTAGGACCATACCTATATAAGGCATATTTATACTATTTTTTTTTCAAAATACCAAACAGATCATGCATTTTAGCCATGCCTCATTTTGCTCAATTTGCACTTTTTTATCCCTGTTTTAGCAAGGGCTGATTCTGTGAGAACAGCACCACCTACAGGCCTGGCATATGTACTACAGCGTCTCCAGCGCTTTCGAACGGCAATGGCCGTGGCTGTCTCCTCCTGATTGGTGGAGTTGGCCCAATAGCCGTAGCGCCACCGTCCTGACGTCAGGACAGTGTTCAAATCTGGATCAGTTTTTATCAGATCCGTTGCAGCCCCTTTTTTAGAGATTTGAGTATGGAGGAAAATAGAGAGGGTTGTGTTTTCTGACACTTGGTGAGTTCCCTGGAACACCGGGGACACATATTCATGTAGAAAAGACGTAAAAAAGTGCATTTTGCATGATAGGTCCCCTTTAAGTGACTGTTATTTTGTATATTTGATTGTTGTGCTTTTATGTATGTCTTAATGTGTGCATATGTATAAATGTGTCTGTTGATATATAGGTATATACATATTTTTATATATCTTTGTTATTGTATTCGGGATTGTGGGAAACGTTATTTTGATCTCTCTGACTGTACACACAAACTGAAAGATTGACAATAAAGTTGACATTGACATATCTCTATGTTTCAGTAAGTGGGTCAATGGGTATCAGAGATAGGGCCTAAGCTACTGTACAACTTGTTCTATGTTTAACAGGCTATCACAGGAGTGTCTCTGTGTGGTCAAATGTGTTTAATAATCGTTACAGTTTAGGCATTAGTTTGACGTAAAAAATCTGTGTTCCTCAGATGCTGTTCCACAAACGTTGCTCAGCTTTTTTCTATGATAACTTAAAATGCTTCATCCAGTTCAAAAAGGGCAAGATCTAAAAAGGTGTATTGAAAAAGTGTGACTTAAAACTGGACGACAAGTCAATTTATAACAGCGAATAATGCATGCACAAAGCGGAAACAACACCAAACAAATGGACCAGACCGTTACCTTGATTAGCTTTAAGGATTTCTGTAGTTGAAAATAGCTGGAGACATTCGATATAATGTTGACAACAAAATATATAACAAATATCTAGTTGTTTTTAGACATTTTAATGCAAAAATGTCACATATCTCACGTTTAAAATAGGTTAAGGAGTGTATTGTGTGACTAGACTTTATCTGATAAACAAGGTGCCACACATGCATTAAGTGTGTTGTTAAGTGCTAATGTGACCACAGTATTTTACACACTAATACTTAGCTGCCATACGAGTGGCTTAGCATGTCTCAAGCTGTCGTTCTCTCCTTTCCACTTTGTTCCTCTAAGCCTGTCTGGCTTTTTAATGAAGGGAAAGAAACACTTAAAAAGCAATATGAGCAGGCAATTACCATTAACAAAATATAATCCTAATGGCTCTTGGCTTCATTAAACTTCGCCGACGACTCTGCCATGTCACGAGTGTTTTATGGTGCTTATTTCTTACCTTTTTTTAATACCCATTTTCCACCCCTGCTGATTGTTTTTTATGTTTTATCCCGTGTCTTTTTGCCACAGTTGTTCAGCCAGACATCGGCCTTGGGTAAGCATTATCTGTTTTGCTGTTTAGCAGATGCAATGCCAGCAAAAAAACCCACGAGTCACAATGAATCCTCCCTTCCTCCCCTCATTCCTCCACCTGTCGAAAGCCGGCCTGGGGGAGTGTCGAGTCAGAGGCGAACGAGTAGGAGGAGGCGGAGGAGTGTTTTCTTTTCTTTTCGGGGAAGGAAAGAGGATCGATATCTCTCGTAATCGTCCTCTCCACGTTGACATTTCTCTGGCTCTCCTCGGAGGCCGTTTAAGCGTCGGATGAATAAAGCTGTCATGGCCCATTCCTCCGCTCGTCCTCTAAAACCTCTGCATCCCTGGCAGCCAGCCCTCTCTTTCCCTCCATCATCCATTGGTTTGGGTGGCCTCAGACGGTGACTTATGGTGCTCTGCGATTGGTCGAAACCGTCGTGAGGGCTGATTGATAGCCCCTGTTGATTGGCCCCGGCTAATTAGAGACCTTTGGGGACAGGGTGATGGATGGGTTAGCGCCGCCCAGTCCCCTCTTTTCCGCCCTTGCTCCGAGTGATTTGTCTCAGGATGTTTTCTGGTTGTGTTAGCCACTAATTAAAAGTACCTAATCAAATGATCAACATTGGCATGTCTGCGGGGGTAAATTGTACCACAGTATCTCTGCTCTTCAGGCTCTCCCGGGCAAACCAACAACATAAAACATTAATTGGATTAAATGTGATCCAGTGCGTTTGCAGTGACCGCCGTCTGCCCTCTCTGTGGTTTCTGAGGGTTTATCTGTGAGATACACAACCTATGATTAGTGTTATCGAATCTGAATTGTTTTTTGTGTATTTGGAATTGTACGATTATTTCTGACATGAGCGGCTTTGAAATATAGGGGTTCAAAGCTTTCACTTCCTAGAATGAAATACAAACAGCATAAAGGTTGATTATCTGCAAATAGAAGCTTTCAATACTGACCATTTTAAGTCATATTCGCGAACGTACTGTAATAATATTACTTTTGTCGGTAACGGAGTAGTGTAACGCGTTACTTTTATAAATTCAGTAATCACACTACAGTTAGCCTACTAACATACAGAATGACTAGATTCTCCCTTTGACAGACAAGAGGGATTTCCGCCGCAGGTTTATATTTACGTAACATTTGCGCGACTTGCGCGTCCACATGCAGTGCATAAACATGGCCGAGTCAACAGCGATAACTTTCGAGGGGTGGAGGTATGCCCATTATTTTGAGTTCGTCCGAAGAAAGGACAGGAATGTGACGGTGAGGTGCAAACTGTGTCCAGGCCAGAAGCTTTTATCCACTAAGACAACCTAAGACAACATGCTAACGTGAAGCTAATAGCTAAGGAGGACCTCCGAACCCAGAGTGAGGATGTCGAGTAAAGTAACGAGTAAACAGCAAACACGCAAA
The DNA here is from genome assembly GCF_902827165.1 of Trematomus bernacchii. NCBI lineage: Eukaryota > Metazoa > Chordata > Actinopteri > Perciformes > Nototheniidae > Trematomus > Trematomus bernacchii. The sequence continues at coordinate 297,123 of NW_022988159.1, forward strand.
GTTATATGATGAGGTCCTCTGTGTCGCGAGCGTCGACAGGGGGGGGAGGGTGGGTGCTAGTGGAGCCTCGCAGCGACGAAAACTGTGACACACTTACACTGTAGGTGCGCCGCATTTGCGCTTCAGATGAGGCTCCCTCCGCAAAATGAAGGTTGGTTATTTACAATGTTGAGTTGACAGCTGCTCAAGCTGTCGGTCCGCTCCCTCCCCGCCCCCACCACTCTTAACAACGTTAACAGACAGCAGAGCAGTGGGAGCCGGTTGGTCAATCCCCGACCCGTATTGCGCATGCGCAGATCTAAGATCCAGTAGAAATGATAAAAAGTAAAAGTCTGCTGCTTATTGTTCTACTAGGCCAAAATAGAGTCAAAGAGTATATGAGAGAGAGTGCGTTAATTAATATATTTGGCAGTTTGGAGTAAGTCTGTAGACTTGTTTGTGTCTGTGTGTTTCATGTATAGGCCTCTCACGATAATTAATTTTGTTGGATACATTTTCCCGGAAATTATTGCGATAAACGATAATATTGTCGGCACCGTTGTATGACCATTTTTGACCACTGACATAATGATAATACATAATAATAATTCAAGTACATAATTTATCCACATTTCTACACGCTGTAATGTAGGCCTTCACATCTGGCATCTTTAAAATGGTCACAGTATTTTAGGTAATAATAGTTATGATCATTTTAGGTAAGAAACATTCAAACAAGTTGTGCAGTTAACCTCAGCGAGCTACTTTATTTGACAAGGGTATCTGAAAAGAGAATTGTTGACAAGATTAGCTTCTAAATATTGTCTTGTCTTTGTCTTTTCCTGTTTCAAATAATCCATCAATGCATGTTAAACATTCCTGGTACATGTTGCCAAGGCTTTTGTCTGACATTTTAACTTTTTCTGGACGTTTTAAAGAAATGTCAGCGGTAGCGATAACTAGCTAGCTGCACACACAACACAGTCTCACGGCATTTCGTGTTATAGTCACGAAATGAATCTATTGATTCGTGTTCACCAACACGATTTCGCCATTTTTTTCGTGACACAGAACGATTTTAAAAGCAATGTAAATAATAACAAATTAGAAGGAAAAACACATTTCAAATTAATAACAATTAGAAGGAAAAACACATTTAAAAAAATACAGATGTCAGTATTCTGAGGCTCTGAGCCATTTCTTTTCCTCACTGACGGCAAAACAACTCAGACATTATACAATTTAAAATAAAAGGGATAGGGTTAGGCTTAGGGTAAGATATTGAGTAAGAACATGTTTTTATGAACCACACAGCTTCTGGTCTTCCAAGACCCGACCGGACAAAAAGACGTGTTGCAGGCACGAAACATACTACCAATAGAAATACATTGCATTTAAAATCGTTCTGTGTGACACGAAAAAAAGGGGGAAATCGTGTTGGTGAACACGAATCAATAGATTAAATTAATTTCGTGACTAATAACGCGAAATGCGGTGAGACTGGGTTGGCACACAGGAGTCTTTGTGTATGTAAACAAAGCACAGAGAAGATCGGATTCAAACACACACACAGAACTAATGTGACTTCACTCTGTACTACTTACTGATCTTTACAAAGAAAACCGTTTGCTTGATTAATGCTCTGAATAAAGTCGATAACATGCAAAGTGTTAATTCTCATATCTAAAGACTTTATTCTAGGCAGAGTTTGGTTTGTACGAGTCAGAATGGGTCTGATGTCAGCCTATACATATCAACTATGCATATGTTTTAATTTAGAGAATATTGACTTCTCCAACACCCCGAATTCGCCCAAAAAAGGCAGAGGGCATGACCTCGGGGTCCTCAATTTCACGGCAACGGTATCATGTGAGTAACTGATTTAGAGCAAAAAGTCTGATTGAAGCGTATAATCCTGAGGTCACAGCATGCTCATGGGGAATAGTTTTTCTCCTGCATGTTTAAGAAAAACACGTATTTTCCCGGCTTATTTTCATCTTTTGACATTGTTCTGACGTGTTTTTTTAAAAGTCGCCAATTTAAAAGGATACCATTACATTTATATGCAACTGGTACCATTTAACATATGTTACCGCAACCTACCATTTAAGCAAAACAACCTTTTTCAATATGTTTTGCTGATGTTTGTCATCATTTCTGGCTTCAGCTATAGCCCGTCTCTGGCTCTTTATGTCCTCATGCGCTGATAATTAGCTCGAGGTTAGCATGATACGGAGCCTGTATCTCCAAAGTCAAACAGGATTTGTGGGCCCTAATTGAAACCAGAGTGTTTTTCTTTCTATACGATTTGGTTATTAGCAGATCATAAAGCCCTGATGACATAATGTGGTTAGCATGGTCACATTCTGGTTTACCAATCCCCCTCTCTCTCCCTCTCTCCTTAGTTTCTCCTGCTTTTGGTCTCCCTCGTTCTTTGGTCGCAGTCGTAAGCGGTTGCATTCCTGAGCCGCCCGTTGCAATAACAGCTCAGCGCTTTAAGCAAACTCTCCTCACCGCAAACAACTCCCTCCTCCTCCTGCTCCCTTTCCTCGTCAGCCCACTCCTCCACCTCCACCTCCATCTCAAATGTTCATTCCATCATCTCTTATGATCTGGGAGGAGTTTTTTTATTATAGCAAAACCATAAAGAAGCAGCGTTGGTCTGGATCCAGAGGCTAATGCTTTAAAACAGAAAGACAGAGAGAGAGAAGTCCTTTCTTTCTTTCTTTCTTTCTTTCTTTTCTTTCTTTTCTTTCTTTTCTTTTCTTTCCATACCACCCTTGCCCTCAAGAGGAGCTCCACCCAAGCTACTTCACCATATAGACCGAATGAAGGGACAGAGGAGAGAAGGGAAAATGCTTAGTGCCCAGACCATGAAAGAGAGCCTGTGGAGTATTACGAAGAGAAAAAAACACTCTACATGTCAGACGATGGAGGAGCCTGGGTCACACACACACACACACACACACACACACACACACACACACACACGCACGCACCACGCACGCACAGCTCACCACAGCACACACACACACACACACACGCACGCACTCAACCACTCACGACTCACCGCACAACCCTCGTCATACGCCCACGGTCACTCACACACACACAACACACACACACACAAAACGCACGCACGCACTCACTCGCTGCACGCACGCACGTCACACACACACACACACACACACACACACACACACACAACACACACACACACACATGTTGCTGTACTGGAAATGAGAGGGCCCCCACCGTCTAGCGTGCAGAGTGCTGGAGAGCTGGGTATCTCTTCAAAGACCCCTGCAGCTTTCCCAGAAGACATCATCCGCGTGTCTAACTCCCTCCAGACCCTGCAAACACTGCCGCCTCTGTGTGTGTGTGTGTGTGTGTGTGTGTGTGTGTGTGTGTGTGTGGTTGTGTGGGTGTGTGGGTGTGTGTTTGTGTGTGTGTGTGTGGTGGTGTGTTGTGTGGTTGTGTGGGTGTGGTGGTGTGATGTCGGCGTTTGTGTGCACACACTTCAATGGTGTGATTAAGCTCCCAAAATTGGGAACAAATTGCTCTCAGGTGCAGATACTTTGGGATAAGATGATTTTTTTCTTCGCCGCTCTCCGTCGGTTTCCCCCCAAATCGTCGTGTCTCCTCTTTCTTTCCCAGCAGCTCCTTTTCTCCCCCTCGTATCCTTTTACATCCTCACCCCGTGCCCCCTCTTTTCATTCCATCACGTTTTCCTCCGTCCCCTTTTTGTTGGGGGAAAAGACTCTCCACTGTAGTGTGGGGCAGGGAAATGGCTCTGTGTCTTTATAAGTACAGAATAGATGACTTCCAACTGGGCTCGGAGGCAAGTCCTCTGCACCGATATCAAAGCCCATTGTAGGGAGACAGACTCCCCCTTCCTCCCCTCGCTGCCATAAGGACTCCTTTATCCTCTGAGTGTGGAATGTGTGTTCTTCTAAGAGTTTAGTGGGTACATGTTGAAGTGGTACTCATGAGGTATTAGAAGTTAATTGTGAATGCAGGGTAATTATAATTAGAGGATTATGTCTTAAATATAATGAAGAAGAAAAATGTAAGAATTTAAAGTTGCATCGGTCAAGCAATGACGGACAACTGTGACTACTGTCCAGTAGATGTATACAGAATCCAGGTGAATGTGACCAGTCATTTATTTGAATGTAGTGCAGTATTTTAATCACAGGAAGCACAATATTAGTTTAAAGGGGCCCGATATACTAATTTCAAAGTTTCATAATTGTATTTGTGCCTTAGGTCTGACATGTCTCTATGTTTCAATGTTCAAAAACAGAAACTTTTAGATGTTAGCCTTTGCAGACCATTGACACCTTTATAACACACTTACCCCTCGATTCCACCGGGTCCGTCTGCGTCACGTCACGGCTGTGGTTTTGGTCCAGCCTCCTCCGGCGTCATACCATACCGGGCGTGTTTCAGAAGCATTTCAGAAGCGGAGCGTCTTGCATATTTCCTGGACAGGCTACTTTGTACAGACAAAGTTAATAATAACTGTAATATTCCAGTTATAAACGACATGAATCAAAGATGTGTTGCTGTATTTTAGTGGTAAAAAAATACATTCATCATCATAATTATTCTATATATATCATTTACACAGTGCCTGTAAACCGGAGGAGAACGCTGGCATTTCTCCTCCTACTTGAAAGACTACGGAGGGATAGGGTCTGCAAAATTAGTTTATTTTGGGGATGGGCCGGATGCTCTGACTGGTCCACTTCCTGCCCGGCGCCTCTGCAACGCCTCACGTCGCGTCGAAAATAGACTTGCATCCTATTTTGAGCGGAGCCCAGCGCCGAGACGCTTCTGGGACGCTTCTGGGACGCTTCTGAGCCGTAACGCGGCGCGTCTGGTGGACTAGCACCCATTGACTAGAGTGGCCTCGATCTCTGTGAACGCCGCGGCGCAGCCGTAACGCGGCCGTTTACTTGTACACTGCCAACATGGTAGTAAAACCTCCTTTTGTTAACCCTTGTATTATGTTCACAATTTGGAGCCTTTGGTACTGTTCGCATCACGACCCGGGACATGTTTGGGGATTAAAAAGCTAAACAAAAATACAAAATACAAACACAATCCCTTACAAACATTGTCTTTATCTCAATCCCTAACAAAATAGATGTTTTTTTATCATAAATATTTGCATATACTCTCTGCTAGATCACACTGAACAATAACAATACAACAATGAAAGTGTATTTTGTTTTTGTATTAAAGTTATCGTTATTTAATATAATTCACGTAACACTTAATGGCTATAGCGCTCAACGCATTGTAAGTGATAGGCCAAGGGGCGGGACATCTCTTAGTGGTTGACCAATCACAACAGAGCCGGCCAGCTAACCAATCAGAGTAGCTCTGGTTTCAGACAGAGGGTGAAAAGAGGTGCTGCAGCACAGGCAGTATGAGAGAAATAAAGAGCTTTTTGAACATTAAAGCATGGAGACATGTCACAGTAGAACACACATTATACATAAGAACCTGAACATGAGCATTAGATGTCATAATATATCTTTCACCCCTGCACATTTCCTCCCTGTTGCTGTTTTGTCCCAGGCTGACCTCCAACCTCTGGTGATGACCCCCCCCGCAGAGCGGATGATGATGTTGACTCACCGCTCTGTGTGGTCTGGTACCGGGCAGAGCATCTTCAAAGAGACTGTGTCTGCGTACGGCTAACCTCTCTATCTCTGCACCCAGCATCTATCTGCACTGCTATCCCTGTCCGTCTGCCTCTCGGCCATACTGAGGAGGAGGACTGGTGATTTCTGACGACAAACACACACTCTTTGGGACTGTGTGAGATAGAAAGCATATACATGTCTATACTATCTGACATCCAGGGGATTGTTTTGAATATGTAGCTGAAAAGTGAGTCTGAGTTTGATAGAAGCTCCAGGCTTTGTTTAGGGAACTCAGATTGAAATACATTTTTTGTGCAGGACTTTCCTCGCAGTACATTAAATAAACACTGTTGATGTTATCGAGCGCGTGTGTGTGTGTGTGTGTGTGTGTGTGTGTGTGTGTGTGTGTTCTGAGCTGTACGGTGAGCCAGGTGCGGCTGGGAGTCCCTCACCTCAGGGGTCAGAAGTTCAAAGGTCAGATAACTCCCTCCTGATATTGCTCCGCGGGGCCCGGCCTCTTCTAAGGAACTGAGATAAAGATAAAGCACCATCTGATCCCCCCCTCCCCCCCCCCCCCCCCCCCCCACACACACCCACACACACACACACACACACACACGCACACACACACCACCCCCACACCACACACACACACACACGCGCACGATTGTCGGAGATGAAAGCGGAGGAGGCTCGTTGAAAAATGACTTTCTTGTCGTTGCTTTCAACTTTTAATTCCCTTAATTGATTTTCCCTTCCCGCGGAGGTAAGGGTTTGCAGACACAAAACTAATTGATTTCAAATTGTAATCCTCTTACCGCTGAGCTTTCAAGGGGCCTCCCCGCCATCGATCTCCAATCCATCCAAACTCAATTAATGTGGAGGAGGAGGAGGAGGAGGAGGAAGAGGAGGAGGATCTCTTTCTTCTTCAGTTTCACTCTCTTATTTTCTCTGCTTCTGCTTTACAGATGATTCTCATTCCTCTCCTACTCTCCTCTTGTCATCTACCTGCTTCATATATCTATATTTCCCTTGTGTGGTGTTCATATCTCTGTTACTCAGCCATGTTCGGTGGTCTGGTGAACCCGCTGCCTTTTTGGGCTTCATTTCAACAATCAAACTATTTGATGTTATAATACTGAACAGATGTTTACTTCATCTCAATTACAAGCTATATTCACAGCATGGTTAATATGTGCCCTTTTACATTTGTTAGATCACGTTAATTAATTAAAGTGCTACTCGTTGTTTTGACCGCTGACCGGGTGGTGCTGTGGCTCGTCTTCTTTTTGCAACTAGCTGATGCTCAATCTCATCCTCTTCTTCAAAGTCACAGGGTGTTTCTCAATCGCGAGTACGCTTGCTTGGTAGCGTGTAATGGCGCGTTTCCACTACAAGCGTGGAGCACGGTTTAAGAGGGCTGTGACGTCAGCGGCCCGTCTTTGGTTGCGTTTCCACTTGGCCTAGTACCGGCCGGCGGGTCCTAATTCACAGTTTTTCTGGCCTCATAAAATCGCGGGTCTAGGGCCAGAGACAACGAGGCTGAGTCGGGGCTGAGTAATGCTAAACTAGAGAGAGCGTCGCTGGCAAGGGGGCAACACTACAAACAAGATGGACATATTTGACCGTGATTTAATTGTAATACACGTTTCAAAATGATGCCGAAGTAACAACATACTGATACCGGTTAGTAAAAACCATGAATTAATGCTTTGACAAGTCTGCAGACAGACGGCAGGCGAAAAACCTTTTAAAAATGCGTGTTTTCTAAATGGAGATTGGCTAAGCTAACGCAGTATATGCTCCGACCGTCCACACTCACAACAACGGCCTATACAGACATAAATAAAGCAGCGACTGTATTCACCATGACATAGGCAGTCTGTGGTTTCTTGTTTAACTTTTGTCTAGTTTCTGAACATATATGAGGAGCTGTGAGCTCTGAGTGCTAACAGCTAACGGCTGTGTTGTTTTTCTGGGGTTCTCTGAAGATCACGTCACGGCTCCGCCTACACTGCGTTACTATAGATACCCCAGTTCCTAAACTGTAATGGAAATGCGCCATAAAGTGAGCCAGTCCTAACGAGGCCCAGCCATACCGAGCGGGGCCGAGCGAGGCCGTGTAGTGGAAACGCGCCATTACATGTCTTCTGAGTCACTTCCTTCAGAAGCGAGGCAAGAATCCTTCTTAGCATTCGGAAAACGAAGAGTGGAACAGGCTAGCAAGTGTGCCAGGTGTGCGTCATATGAGAGGGCCCCGCCTTACATTTTTCGCCACAGATTTGGAGAAATTGGTCCGTGCGCAAAGCATTGTGGGGATTTTAAGACGCGAAGTCTACCCATGTGCAGCCTCGAAATTTCCTTCCCCAAACCAAGGACGCGGCCTCGGTGGAATTCCAAGTATGCTGGAGATTGGAACGGTCCTGCTGCGCCACTTTTAACGTAGCATCCTTGAAATATTGGCTTGGAAGCCAATATCCTCGCGATTGAGAAACGGCCACTGTCAGACTCACATTCTGAAACCTCTTCCTCTTCCTCTGCATCATCATCATCATCAAATGGGTCTCTCTCTTTCAGAATCATTTGAAGGCCCCCTGAGTCTGAGAATCTTTGGCCATCTTGATCAGTTGTGATAAGGACCCAAACTGGCGAAGCTGTAAAGCCGTTGTGGTCCTTGGGCAAGACGCTTCACCTGAAACTTGCTCCTGTGGGTATTGTCCCACAGTACAATGACCATTACATGTATGTATGATCTGTATGTGTAATGTGTATTTGTAAAGCGCTTTGAGATTCATTGATAAAGCGCTATAATAAATATAAGGATTATTATTTATTATTATTATAAATGTACAGAGTGTGAACAAATAAAGATTGGTTCCCGCAAAACATAATCGGGAATGTGAGAGCAGACAGGTGCTTGACTTTATCAACAATGTTGCAAACTTGTGCAGGGGGCAGAAACACAAAAGTCTCACACACTGACACACACACACACACACACACACACACACACACACACACACACACACACACACACACAACACACACACACCACACACACACACACCACACACACACACACACACACACACACACACCACACATATTTATAAGTGTTCTTAGTGAATGATGTCTGCAATATGAAACTATTGCCATGCCTGCTAAGTATTGTATTCTCACATGGCATGATCATTAAAATAATAACAGTGGCAGATTTACAACTCAAAAATAGTTTGTCTCGTTTTTTATTTAGCTTTTAATTTCTACCCATGACTTTTGGCGGCTGAAATGTTCAGTTGTCGCAAGCACGCTAAACCTTTAGCTACATGAGTTTCGGAAACAATGTCTATTGTTTGAGAAACAAAGTATTCTAAGTACCATCCATACTGTTATGAGAACACATTTCCCTGTTTGGCTACTTATCATAACATTGTGTTGATATTTTGAACAGTATGATTTCACATTTAATGTTTGCCTGTAGTTCGAAAACCACAAATATAGATCAGATGCTAATGCTGCTAACAGCTGCTAGGCTATGATTGGACGATGGCTGTTGGGGGGGTATTTAGCAAACAATACACATGGTTGTTTGTTCTCAATTCCTCTTGTAATTTTAATGAAACACATTCAAAATAGAGTCTGACAAATCTGATGTGTAAGATCTTAAAAACTGCTTTGTCATTTGTAAAGATTAAAGTATTGATAATGCCATTAAAAATACATGTTCTCTAAATGGATGCAGTTATGATGTACAAAGCGTTTTAGACAGGCTAAGTATTTTGCAGGATCACATTGGTGCCTCTTACACTTCCTGTTTTGTTTCTATAATCATCTTCGTTCCTTCACCACTTACTCCTGACCTTTCATCCCTCAAAGACAGATTGGTGAGGGGAAGAGTGACTGGATTCTGTTTCAAAGCAATTCCAGTGTGCGACATGTTAGAATAATATATCCCTCAAGTTGCAATCTACTGTCAGTTTGACCTAAATTTCTCTTTGCATGGATCTGTTCTTGATTTTGTATCCTCGCAGGAACTGTAAACACATGATTGTACATCTTGTAACAGATTTGATAGATGTTTTGAAATGCTATATCCAACTCCTAGACAATCTCTTTTAACTTCTCATGTAGAGAGCGCTTGAACATTTCTCCTGAAACCCCCTTTTTCATTATGTTGTGTTTTTCGCAGGGCTTAATTTTATGGCTGTCTGAATGCTTTTGGATGTCCCCATGGACCTTGGCAGCCTTTTAGTAAACTGAAATTAAATAGCTCTCTGTTGCACTTCCACTCAAACTTCAAAGGCCGCAAACTTTGGCACTGGGAAGGCATTGAAATGAATTGTTAAAAATATCCTCCCGCAGTAGTTTATGATGCATAGTGTGTGTGTGTTGTGTGTGTGTGTGTGTGTGTGTGTGTGTGTGTGTGTGTGTGTGTGTGTGTGTGTGTGTGTGTGTGTGTGTGTGTGTGTGTGTGTGTGTGTGTGTGTGTGTGTGTGTGTGTGTGTGTGTTTGGGTTGACATCATAGCCTGGGGGAGAAGATTTATGAGTGTGTGAATGAGGGTGTGATTATGGCCCAGATTTAGTGGTGAGTAAGAGAGACATGGCAGACCCCCGTTCAAATGCCTCGGGTCAACCTGACCAGACAGTTTTTAGATGCATTTGCCTTTGAGCTAGTGTGATACACGTACTTGATTATAATCTGATAACACAAATGTATTAAAAAGGGCCTTTCTTTGACCTCACATCTGGTGTGACGGGGCTTATATCTGGCCATTTTTAGTTTACTATGGAAGGCTTTACTCAAATGTAATTGTCTATTTAGATAAAACTGTTTTTCAATTACAATAGAGGGGGTAGAGGGTAAATACATATTGAGCATTACAGACCTGATTCAATCCTTTAAAGAGGACATACTATGCTCATTTTCAGGTTTCATATCTGTATGTTGTGTCATGTGTAAACCACTAAAACTGAACAGAGGCGCTAACGTTAGAATCAACTCTGATTAACACAATTTCACAGTAGTAGTTGTCTATTTTTTGAGAATTTAACACATTCATTTGTTAGTTTTAGAATAGATATAAGAGACAAATTGGTAAAAGGGGGATGGGGAACATCATACAACAAAAGAACATTGTGTTTCCTGCTCTTATGGATCTTTGAATGAAAACAGTCAGATATGAGCGGGCTGCCTCTAATCCAACATCTTGTACAGTCTCAAATTTAAAATGGCCTCTATTGGATTGGACTTTTCTCCACTGAACAATAAAGTGAGTTGTTTTTTATTATTCAACCATTAAACCTGAAACTAAAAACCCTCCCCAGCTTGTTTATGTCATACTGCTGCTAAACGGTGTCCAGGATATTTCACATTGGTTTCATAATAATACACAGATGACCTTTTACTGAAACCCTTTATATGGTTGCAGTCGTTCCACAAATGCCACAATTTAATAACCATTCAATCTTTCCATTCCCACAGTGTATTATTTGTCATTATGCTTCTACTTATGGCTTTCTTTCTTCAATGTTACACTGTTGAGGACTCTATTCCTGGAATGGCCCCTGTGACGTTTTTTCCAAATTATTTTGAGTGCCTGCCAAGCTGATCCCCATCCTTCCCTCTCCTCAATTTCTTTTTGGAGACGGGAGCGATTGGAGCTGATGGATTTGAGCTGGGATTGGGAACGACAGGGCCATTTTACCTCACCGTAAAAGTGATGTCTTCAGTGCTATCCCTTCCTAAAGGCTGAAACCACAGCTGGCGGCGCTCCAATGATATGAGATGAGGAATGACAACAGTAAGAGCAGCAGAGGGTGTGCGTTTTGTCGTATGTGTGAAACTATTCTCTGGGTTTAGTGGAATCTAAAAGCGTACAGGCGTGCATTTGTTCACAGTTTTTTCTCCATCTGCTCCAGTGTGCCTCATGGCAGGATGTCAGCCATCGTTCACACACCGATCCTGATTGCAATTCCAATTATAATATAAGAGGACACCATATCATATGGAAGCCATCAAATCATAGCAAGACAATTGGCTCAAACTACGAGGCTGACGTTGATGAATCTATCACGGTCCGATCTGTCCCGGATTTTCATAAAGGATGTGTTTTTCTACTGGCTGTATGTTGGACAGAGGAGTGTAACTAAATGCTCTGACTACATCAGGCAGACATGGATACACCGGCAGAGTATATTCTTTTATTCAGACTTTTGACAGAACTCCTGGGATCCAAGAGAACAAGAGACAGGCAGCCAGGCAGGAATCACTGCTCGCCCGAGAATGATGATGGACTTTGGACGAGTACATATCGTACATATCCACTGATGACATTACTTGGTGTTCACAGTCACGGTCTAGAGACTAAGACTCACCGATTAGGTTTCACATTTTTTTGGTATTCTTGGAAGCAGTTGGGTACAGTGTTATATATTAAAAAAAAATGCTTGAAACCCAACACGGCAGAGCAAATCATGCATTTTAGAATATGATTCAATGGAGAATTAAAAGTCGAATGGGTTGGCTTTGGCTACTTTTGCTAAGAAAATAATTCCGTACCCATTAAATGCCGATTTACTGTTTGTTTATGTACAATGAGTGACTTTCATTGCTGTTGCTGGCTTGGAATATTGCATCAATATTTGTCTATGTCTGTTGACATGTATTTGTTTCATTATGATATCAAAATGAAATCTGTATAATTACTTTATACAGATTTCATTTCAAATTTATAATACAAAGTATTATACATTTGTTTAATTTATAATACCTTGTTTATAAATAAAACAAAGTATTTAGAATACATGGAAAACAAAACAATTACACTAATTATAGTTTGGAAAAAAAAAATAATTTCATAGCTTTGTCCAGGAGCATTTCATAAGAAGATTGATATCATATATGTGTGTTAAATATCTATCTATAAATCTAGATTTATGAACCAATGCGCAGCTTACTTCCGGGTTTTAGGACGCGTCACTGTGGCACTCTATATAGGACATTTTAAGGGTTATTGTTATGGTAAAGAAGCCTGATAAAGATGTCTTTTTAGGGAATTATATACTTTCAGATGTAAATCCAAATCTTCCATAAGAAAGTCAGTTTTTCAAAACAACAGTACATTGGAATATAGATGTATTACAAATATATGGTGGACACACATCTATTATATCATGTAATACACTGTTGTTCTTACATTGTTGAGTTGGGTAGTGCAAGCGCAGTGTGTCATCCCTGACTGACCTGAAAATGGCCCGAGATAATGACACTGTGAAAGCACGGTGGTTTAAAAAAAAAAATGAAAAGGCAATATGCTGTAGTCCAATATGATGTGTCGTCTGATTTAGACCAGGCGAGGATACAAGGGACGGGAAGACAGGGGGTAGGGAGGACGAGACGAGAGTAGCAGAAGAGAAAAAAGGTCTGGGAGAAAAATATGGGAGCTATCAACACTCACCTCGGCATAAAAACAGAACCATGATGAAAGCGAAAAGCAGAGAGGAGAGGAGAGACTGACAGGCACAGACAGAAAGAGAGTGAAGGTTAAAATGACAGAAAGACAAGTAGGCGGGGTACAGAGAGAATGGGTGGGGGGTGAAAAGTGGACAGCTGCGATGAAACAAGAGACTAAAAAGAGACATAAGGAAAGACAGAAGGACTCAGGGGACCACCAGCATTCATGGCAACAGATAAGAGTTTTAAGTGGACTTAAAACAGACTGCTGTGGGTTGGATTGTCAAAAGAATCAGGTTCTGTGTCTTTTCCTAACCACTTTCCACAACCCAAGTGAAAAACATCATGGCGTTGAGGGAAGATGTGAAGGAGAGTTCATCTGGAGAAGAGGAACATTTAGGAAAAGAGACTTACACTGGGAGACGTCCTTCGATTGTGTCTGTGGATGTTACTGATTTGTATCGTGGTAAAACAAAAAATGTCCCTGGATTGACTACCGAAAGTGCATCGAGATACTTCGCCCCATGCTTTTAATACTGTTGTTTCAAGGAAGCTTTCTAAACATCGACTTCAATGAAAAAAATTACTTTATTTAAGGTTAGAATTAAAGTAAAAGTGAAAGGAAATGATTGCTCACGCTCTCCCTCCTCTCCACTCATACTATTCCATATATTCCACATTGTACTTCATGTAATATATTCATAACTTGTTACACATCTACTTCTGTACATATCACCATCCAAACATGTTGAACTTAAAAAACGTAAAATACTCAAATCATTAAACACTTTCAAACGTGACTGTATTTGATCATTTTGCTGTAATAGTCGTAACGATCACATTTGCTCGTATGGTTTAACATTTTGTTGAAACTTCAAAACATTGACTAGTTGTGGAATAATAAGGAACATTTTTAATAAGCACTTTAACTTTCATGATCTGCATCTACAGTACATGATTGGTTGTTTCCGTGGACAGCTGGATAATGCTTCACTTTAAAGGTCACCTATTATGCAAAATGCACTTTTTGATGTCTTTTATACATAAATGATGTGTCCCTGGTGTGTAAGGAGAATCACAAAGTGTCAGGAAATAAAACCCTCTCTCTTTTCCTCTTTACCCACATGTCTAAAAACCAACCCTGTCTCCTAGAAATTACGTTCCCACAAAACTAAACTGCATTCTCAAATACGTTTTGCAAGAAACGTATTTCCTTCCACGTTACGTTTGTTCTGAACATATCTTAAATACGTTTATTTTCTACATATCTTCTAGAAACCTATTTTCTCTCACATGACGTTTGTTATGAACGTATCTTAAATACGTTTGCTTTCTACCTATATTTGCCATTTCTTTTCTAGCTTATAATAATGATAATAGTCATTTATTAATATCATTTTAGAGCAAACTTATTCGCGCTGGCTGGCGGCTGACTTTTCAGTTGACCAAATCCGTTATTATGCTGGTTAATGGTTAATAATCACAATATTGTTTGTAGTCGTTTCATACAGCATTCTCAATTACGTTTAATTTTGTCCCACGTTACGTTGTGTTCTGAACATATCTTAAATACGTTTGCTTTCTACCTATCTTTGACATTTATTTTCTAGCTTATAATAATGATAATAGTAATTTATTAATATCATTTTAGAGCACGCATTTGAAATCGACGATCGGGCTTGATATCCTATGGTTAAATTAAAATCGTAGGCGAGGCTGTAATTTCGCCAGCTGCGAGGCAGAGTAACATGCAAAAAATGCGTGGGTCGTTTGCACCTGCACACACTCTCACAACCCCACTTTCCTCAAGGACAGCAGAAGAGCTCTGTGGCTTCAGGCTTGATCGCCGTTCAAATGACAGCGTTGGTTTCCCCAAAAGTGGGTGGGGCTGTGACGTAGATTTACTCTCATCTATTATTCAAAACCATTCTATTTAATCCAAACGTAAATTACATGCCAGTGTTTTATCTTTTATTAAGCGATTTGTTTATGTTGTTTAACTCATAGATATATAAACATATGTTTTTATATATATCTATGGTTTAACTGGGAATGTTTTCACATTGAACCGGAAGTACGTCACTTCACTTTGTCTTCTTCGTCCCTTTTACGTTCCAGACAATGCATGGCTCAGCGTAACAGACTGAACAGCGACCCCAGGTGTGTCTACATTGGAATTACATCTTCATTACTGAAGGAAAAATACTTTACCTTGTGTTTGTTAACTGGGTTTTTAATGCAGTTGGCTTTTCTTAATGGTTACAATATTGCTATGAGTTACAGTATATATCTGAAGCAAATTAGTTTCTGAAGATGTGTAGTCAATTCCACCCTTCAATGTAGCATAAATGTGAACTCTCATTACAGGAACAATACCGGAAACAGACGTAGGAAAGATCCTCAGCTCGCTGATTGGATGTTTAGCCGCAATGCACGTTGGGATATGGTGTTTATGCGATGTGAAATCCGAAAACATTAAAAAAAATAATAATAATACTTTATTCTGAGTGTTCTTGCTTTTCTCTTTGAAAGTCATCACATAACGGCATTGTAATACACGGTTCGGCTACATTAAATATTACACATCTGCCATAGTTCTTTATTTATAGAGCCCTGATGAGAAGACTTCTGGACTGAAGTTCTGGAAGAACTGCCGCCGAAACTGAATACGTGTCGTGGATCATAAATATATCAACAATTAAACAACATCTTACATTTCTTTTCACAAAATACGTCTCCTTGCAGTATCAATACTAATACGGCTGACTTTTATATTTGATCCAATTGGTAGATAGGTTATATTTACACCATAACGGTGCACAGCTGATAGAAAAGGACTTGTAGTTTTTAAAGATATTACTGATTTTCTTTGAATATAAGAATGTAAATACTGAGTTGAGAGAATAGTCAGGGATTTGGGTGATGGGAGACACATCTATGGAATCACAATTTCAATAGCTTACCATTAAATGACGGATATACCTTTCTGTCTGTGATGTTTTACAAATCAGATATTAATGTGTAGAAGTAAACATGAGAAATAATATAGCAATATCCTGTACAATTATGTAAAAACATGAATAAAACTACACATCTTCAGATGTTATACATACATAAGTGTCCTACACTAGTAATACAAAGTTATTATTAGTATACTGTGTGTACCTTGTGTGCACCGCCTAGTGGTTAAAGCACGTTATTTAATCATTTTTGTTGAATAATGTTATTTTTGTTGAATAATGTTATTTGATGAATAAAATATTAAGAGTACATACTTTCATAGGGGGAAAGTAGAAGGTCAATGATAGAAATATAGAATATAAAAAATCAAGAAGATACTGTAAGTGATCTCTACAATAAAACAGTTTAGTGCCTGATGTACAAAGATATTAATATGAGGATGTGCAAAACAGACAAACTAATTAACCTTTATTAACACATTAAACAATACTTTAGGTTTTCTTTCAAATAAGAAAAAAGCTTTGGGGGTATCTATCTACAGATAAATATTAAGCCTGACAAAGTACTTAGCGTCTAATATATTGCTTTCCTGCAATGTTAACTGTGTTGAAGCACTTATTTAAGATGATATTATATATATTAATTATACTCTTATGTATAGATAGTATAAGACATGTGCAGAATTTGAGTTTAATGGTGGAGGAATACACACATATTGATAGATGTCTTGTAATGCACTGTTGAGGAACCTGTGACCCAAGTTTTTCATTAATTGCATAACTTCAACATCGTGGTGTATATGATATGTCAATAAACCTTAGAAAATCTTGAAAGGGATGTGCAAAATAGCTATTATATACAGTTTTTAATTAACTATTAGTAGAGAATAACGAGTAATGAATATACTTTATAGAGATCTGCAGATAAATGTTTAGTCTTCTCAAGCACCAACTAATATCTCTCCTGATTGTTGGCACTTGACAATCACCTTTCCCTGAATTTTACTCAGGTGTAACTAAAGTCTGCTTTAAGGGTTGTTTATATTTCACATCATTAATCAGAATCTGCAAAGTAACTAAAATAAATGTAGTGGAGTAAAAATACCAGGTTAACCTCTGAATTGTAGTGGAGTAGAATTCCAAAGTAACAATGAGCTGGCATGTGGGTATATATTAATGCTTCCCATTATGGACACAAGCGATTTTCACCCATTTATTAATTACATGTTTTACATTTGTACACACCAATTTGTTTCCTATCCCCTAAACCTCCAGGGCTGTACACAGTTTAATACTGTCAATTTCTAATTTTGGGAAAAACGAAAACGTCTTTTAAAACTACAATTCCCAGTAGAGACGCTATAGAACATGTTGCGAAACACAATAGCCAGCATTTGTAGTTCTGGGGGGGCGTTCGAGTCCAGTTTTGGAAAGTCTGCCGTGGTTTCGTTCCATTTCAAAGAGCTGTTTGGCGCTCGGCGTAACCTTGGCGCACTGCCACTCCAACATCCAATCCCAGAGCTTGAAGATTAATCACGGGGTTTGTCAACAGGACTGTAGTCCCAAACGATAGCTGGGGATTATGGGTAGTGTAGTGTCTTCGGCCATCCTAAACTCTGATTCTTTTTTCGGATTTCATATCGCATTAACACCATATCCCGACGGGCATTGCGGCTAAAACATCAATCAGCGAGCTGATGATCTTTCCCTACGTCACTTTACAGCCCTGCTCACTTTTGGGGAAACCAGCTGTCATTTGAACGGCGATCAAGCATGAAGCCACAGAGCTCTTCTGTTGTATACTGTCCTTTCTTCTTAGAGGAAGTACAGGAAACACGTAACTCTGGATTTGTTTTAATGTTTGAGGTGCAATAAACGACACAGCAGCTTTTTGGCATGGTAAAACTAGTATTTTCTGCCTCGCAGCTGGCGAAATACAGCCTCGCCTATGATTTTAATTTAACCATAGGATATCAAGCCCGATCGTCGATTTCAAATGTGTGCTCTAAAATGATATTAATAAATTACTATTATCATATTATAAGCTAGAAAATAAATGTCAAAGATAGGTAGAAAGCAAACGTATTTAAGATATGTTCAGAACAAACGTAACGTGGGACAAAATTAAACGTAATTGAGAATGCTGTATGAAACGACTACAAACAATATTGTGATTATTAACCATTAACCAGCATAATAACGGATTTGGTAAACTGAAAAGTCAGCCGCCAGCCAGCGCGAAAATAAGTTTGCTCTAAAATGATATTAATAAATTACTATTATCATTATTATAAGCTAGAAAAGAAATGGCAAATATAGGTAGAAAGCAAACGTATTTGAGATACGTTCATAACAAACGTCATGTGGGAGAAAATAGGTTTCTAGAAGATATGTAGAAAATAAACGTATTTAAGATATGTTCATAACAAACGTAACGTGGAAGGAAATACTGTTTCTTGCGAACGTTATTTGAGAATGCAGTTAGTTTGTGGGAACGTAATTTCTAGGAGACAGGGTTGCTTAAAAACAGGGGTACAATGGAGCTGATCTAGATTTGCTGACGTCATTACTAAAATGCGTGACGTGTTTTGGAAGTAATATGGTCTGTGTTTACATTAGACAAGCATCGCTAAAAGCCCCGGACACACCAAGCCGATTTTGGCCGTCGATGGATGTCAGGCCGACGATGAGCGTCCTGTCGCCTACTCAGATTGGTTGTGTCCCGCACCGTCGTGTCTTTTTCATCCGTGCCGACGCCTTTTTGGCCGAAAATCCAAAGGCTGTCGGTCAAATAAATCACTCTGATTGGCTGTTCAGCTTAGCGAATCAGTGCATGAGAAGCGAAACGGAGTGAGGGACCCAAACAAAACTATTAAGAAGGCAAATCTGAGATTTCATTTAACTCCAGCTCTCGACCACAGGTTCGGGAAAGCCCATGAGCTTCTCGCTGTAGAGTGAAAATGGAACGCACACGCTATTCGTTGTTTGTTTATATCACGCAGTCTGTTCTTCTTCTCCGGTTGTATCACGCAGTCTGTCTTCCGGTTGTTTGCCTCTTTTGAATAACGAATACACACTACCCGCCACCTGCTGGTAAGGAGAGTTATTGCCACTCCACGCATGCGCAGTTCGTACGTGCTCATTGGCCGTCGGCTGAAGTCTTTGCGGTGTGTTCCAGTGCGACTGTTGGCCAAGACGCAGGAGACGCGAGGCGACACAACAGTCGGGTCCGTCTGTGTGAGTTCTTTGGTGTCAGCTTAACACTCCGGGTCATTTTTCTCAGCCAGGAACCTTTCTAAGCAAAACTCGTATGAACAGAAAGAGTCTATGGGAGAAAAACCACTGAGCGACCTGATAGTACTGTAGTGTTTCTGAAAGAGCAGAGCTGGATGTTTGTCAGGCCGGCGGCTCAGCAGTCATTAGTGCTCATCTCTTAAAATTGAGATGAGACCACGAGGAACCCTTCACTGTCCAAACACTGCTGTCTGCACTGCCAGTGCAAATGAGAAAACAGGGCCAGGAACACTCATCCATAATTACATGCATGAACAAAAGTGCTTGTTTGGTGAGATTTTTTGCACTGAATCGACCAAAGAACTTTTAAAAGTACAGAACAAGCTATTTTTGAGCACTTTAGCCTTTGTGCTGTTGCATCTGTATGAATGTTTGGGTGTGTGATGTGTTCCAGTGAACTGTTTTCACAGAGGGAATATGAGTCAGAACAAAGCAGCTGGCGATACATAGGATCTCTATCCATGTGTGTGTGTGTGTCTGTGTGTGTAAGTGTGTGTAAGTGTGTGTGTGTGTGTGTGTGTCTGTGGTGTGTAAGTGTGTGTGTGGGGTCGCCCCTTAATGATTATTATGGTTTAACTCCCATTTCATGGATAGAGTCATTACACCCCAGATTTTTCCATTCTCCTGGCAATGGAAAGGAAACATATTCCCTTCTGTCGCTTATTGCTGAGAGCCCTTGTCTTGCTCTCACACTCTGAGACATGAACACACACACTCAGACACACACACTCAAAACACCACACACACTGGCAACAGATGATGAACCAATATTTGGGTTTGCATGGTATGGAGAGGGGTTGTAGGGTGAGACTGGTGTATATGAGAACGACCAATCTTAATAAAGCCCACAGACGCATACACAAACACACACATGGCCCGCTGCGAGTTACCACGGAAACCCACCGCTGATCAGGCCCCGCTGTATTTAGAGACAATCAATCACAATGACAGGCGGCTCCCAGCACCTTGCGGGATATTTGTTTGGGCGGGGTCGAGGAGAAATATAGGGGGAATTTCTCAGAGGGGTCTCTTCATGGCATGCTCATAATCACCGTGACCGTTGACCTCTTAGAGGAAGGCCATTTTACAACACCAGTTAACTGACATTGATCACAGAGTATTGAACAGATCATAAAATGCCGTGGGGTCAGAGTTCACAGTAGGAAACGTTGAGGCTTGACCCTACCAACGCTCTTTTCGTCATGTTTGATTGAAAAACAACCGACAGGAGTTTAGATCTCCGCTACAAATGGCCCAGGTTAGAGGTATGATAGATGAGATAGTTTATTGATCACAAGAGAAAGGTTGAGCTTTCGTCGAGGGGAGATTTCAAACGCCTCACGAGATTGCTTTGGAGACTCCATCTGTTGGGTTTATTACTGGGTGATTGTGATTGCTTAACATTAATGACGAATTATGTGGAACCGGATCAAGGATATTTCTTCTCACAGTTCCTTATGATGATAACATTGGGTTTGAACCTACATTTAACTATTTTAAATTGTGTCGCCAAGGGCCAGGATGTATTACAATATTGTGTATTTTTGTATTACTGAATAACAACAACAAGCTTGTGTTGATGCAGTAAATTATTGAAATATTAAAAAAACGTGCAATAACTCACAACTCACTTTCCCATATGATACCCTCATCAGTCAAACTCTTTCTTTAGTTCATGACATATACTTATTATTAAGTAAATTAATTGTTTTCACCGATTTCGAACAGTATTAGCCAAGTAAACATGTGTTATCTGATCATTGTTATGTGTCAAACGGGATAAACTGAACTTACTTCTTTGAGAAAGTTAAAGGGCTACTTAAAATAAACATGTAATGAAACACAACGTCTTGGACAAACCAACATCTTTAGGTTTTGTCAACAAAATCGGATTGGTTAGGTTTAGGGGAAGATAGTGGTTGCCCGTTCCTAACCCATCCATCCATCTTCTCCCGCTTATCCGTGGTCGGGTCGCGGAGGTATCAGTTCCAGCAGGGAGCCTCAAACGTTCCTTTCCCTGGCCACATCAACCAGCTCTGACTGGGGGATCCCAAGGCGCTCCCAGGCCAGAGAAGAGATATAATCCCTCCGCCTGGTCCTAGGTCTACCCCCTTGGTCTCTTCCCAGCTGGACGTGCCTGGAACACCTTTCTCGGGAGGCGCCCAGGTGGCATCCTTACTAGGTGCCCGAACCACCACCAGTGAAAAGGGGAACCACCACCCCGGTCTGCCACTCCTTCGGGAACTGTTTCCGACTTCCACGCAACGTTGATGAGACCCTAACCCCTTAAAGAGTTTATCTATCTTTATACTACGTCACATGACTTGGATCCAGTCATAATAACTATTCTTTCTTTCAATAAACAACCGTGTTAATACATGATAAAACTAGCTTGTGAAGCAGGCCCCTTGTGACTTACATGTGTAATCTGATAAAGCCCAATTAAAAGGCTGATAACTTTTGTACCTCGTGAA
Organism: Trematomus bernacchii; assembly: GCF_902827165.1. NCBI lineage: Eukaryota > Metazoa > Chordata > Actinopteri > Perciformes > Nototheniidae > Trematomus > Trematomus bernacchii. The sequence continues at coordinate 318,941 of NW_022988159.1, forward strand.
TATTTTATGAGTTTCAATTAAATGCATCGGTAAGCACTATGTGTACACGAATGGCCGTAAAACAGTTGTTCATAATGTATCCTCAGATACCCTGCACTCTATTTTCTGTATGTTTTGTGTGAAGTGCTCACTGTGGTATGTCAGCCCATAACAGCACAGCTAATTGAATGTCTCGACTACTACCCACACCCCCACCTCCCCTTCGAGTGCAATCCAGGGGAAATTGTATTACAGAGCAGAGGTTGTGTTGACAGAGGCAGAGACAGCGCTGAGCACAAGGCCGACCTTTCACCTTTCACCCCTTACATACCTCCCCCAAAACCTGGAAACACAGGAAGAAAGCAAGGTCGCCCAGATGAGAGTGTCTGTCAGCACGCACGGGGGAATTGAAAGCGAGTTCAATGCAAGAAAGGAAAAAGGAAAGAGGGAGGGAAAAAACAGCAAAAGGAGGGACAGCGAGGGTGCTGACATTTGTGCAGGGCTATAGAAAGGAGGACATTTTCCAATTTAAAAGCATGTTGAATGAATCAGGCTCGTCATGTTGGCCCGCAGCCAGCTCCCTGGAAGAGTCCCATGAACCGCTCGCGTCCTCGTTCGAGATTTAACAGAACGACAGTCATAATAGAGACAGCCGGTTGATTTCATTCACATTGATCTTGCCATTACACAGATGACTGCAAAAATGAGGCGGGGGGGAAGGAGAGATCTGGGTTTAATATACTAGCCACTACTCACCATCTCTGGTTCATATCAACGTCTGAAACGGTAATGGGGAAAGCAACACTGTCTGTTTTCTTTTGGGTGGCTCTGTCCGTCCGTGACTCTGCTACCGGTCCTCTTTCGCTCTTTTCCCCCCTCATTTCAGACATCTTTTACCCATATGAAAAAGTTGCTGTTGTTGTTATAGACATTTAAGTGCATGGGAGTATATGTTTATAGCAAGTGACATGCCATATATAACATTAGTGTGCCCGCTATTCTTCATGCCATTGGCTTTCAAGCGTTTGCTAGCGTTGCTTATTCTGTCTGCATTTGATTCAATGCTTTATAAAGTGTCCATTGTTCAATATATATGCAAAATCTTACCTCATGCCATTAGACAAATATTCAGTGGAACGCTTCCAAAATCAGCAAAGTGTGCTGGAAATGAGTAATAACGGTTGCACTCAGTTTGTGTATTTTTATACTGTGTTTTAGTTACGTTGTTGAACCAAAACGACTACCTCTACCACATTTGTTTTTGTTGTACGCGTTGTATACTTGGACTGTATTTGCAAGGTCAAAAGTAGTCATAGTTGTACGAAGAGCCATGCATGTATTGTATAGAATATGTAACATTGAGCGCATCTGTTTCTACTAGCCAGTATGATGCTGTGCAGACCTCAGAAGGCAGGAATGCTTTAGTGTCTTAGGGAGGCACATCTATACTGGGCACTTTCCCTTATCCCTATATATATATACCATTGCTGTACACATACTGTTAGCTTACGTGTGTTTACAAAATCGGAGTTTGCATTGCTGCGGTGCTGTGATTAGATTTCCTGTATATGCTGTGCGTTATGGGAAGAAAGTGCACTGCTTGGGTTTCATGATCCCGACGTGAGGAGGGGACGCCAACCAGGCTTAGGAGGGAAAACAAACACCACGGTCACACACATGGGGACAAACATATCACAGTCACAGAAAGGACAAGAAGTGGCCCCATCTGTTGACCTGCATTTGTTTTCCATCTTGTTTTTGTTCAGTGATGCCCCCGTCGTCCTCCTGCACGACATTATACATTTATAACCTCATTTCCCAGCCTCACAGAACGCCCTTGCTTGCTAATGTCTGACCTCCATTGCTCTACTCTTTCGCAAGCTATGCACGTTCTGAACCATCCTAAAATCCCCAAACTTTTTTTATTTTGAATGATCCGAATTGTATTCTCTACAGTCAAAAGTTGACCAGTATTAGTAGTCAACCTTTTGCGTTTACCAAATGTGAGAACCTATTCTGTTATATATGTTACCCTCATATTCATAACAGTTAACCGTTCTTTTTTTTTAGAATATAAGTTATTTATTCTCATTGCATCAGGTACAACCAAATTAAAAGAGCTATCCATCATGTTCACATATCAAACGAGGGGAAAATATATACAATTATATATATACTTATACAAATAAACATCCATACATGCAATACAATTGACAGGAAATACAATTTACAATATATAAAAAAGACAGGAAGTAAGATTTTCAATGTCTGAGTTGAATCTGTTAATAAATAAATAAATACAGGAATAAATATGTTTTTATATGTGTGTTGAATTGTATATTGCTATTGGGCACCTGTCCCTAACAAACTCATCAAGAGTACCTCTTAACACATGTGATGATCTCTCCAATTGCAAAATAGACATGCCTACATGTTCTGATACAATAACAACATAATCCCATTAAAGCGTCAGAAATGTCTTCTACTCAACGTCCAAAGCAATCCATGCCATCAGCTCTGTGGTTTCCCTGTGGTTTCAACCTTCACCCCCGCCCCTAAAAACAAAACATTACACAGAATGATAAACATGAAAAGGTGAGGTAGCACAAGGGGGGGAAATCACCTCAATGTCAGCTGCCCTCTACTGTAGGTGAGGAGGACGTAGCCTTGGTGACCTCGAGGGAGGAGACGCTCAGTCAGAGTCGGGGCTAATTGTCCTGTTTGTCTGCAGTCTCGATGTTTTCCTCCCCGCTCCGTTGCGGAAGAAACCACAAGCGCTGTGACCCCTGAACCCTCAGAGGTGGGGTCCTAAGGGGGATGAAGAGGGGAGGTCTCACTGCAACATGTGGCCGCCTCGTTTGGGCCGAGCCAAACTGTTTTTTCTTTAATTGGCCGTGCAATCTGCCACAGCTGGGATGGATTACAGGGAAGGATTCTTTATTTGAAAGGGAGTGGCAAGGCTGGCATGCAACAGACTGTAGGATAGGAGGGTGATGAGGAGGAAGAGAGCCGGAAACAACCGAATCAGCGTCAAGACTTTGCTACAATTTAAAGGTCACCTATTTTCTACATCAACATGTGTCCCCTCTGTGTAAAGAGACTCTCTCTTTACACAGAGGGGACACATGTCTCTTCTACATCAACATGTGTCCCCTCTTCTCCATGTCTCTTCTACATCAACATGTGTCCCCTCTTCTTCATGTCTCTTCTACATCAACATGTGTCCCCTCTTCTTCATGTCTCTTCTACATCAACATGTGTCCCCTCTTCTCCATGTCTCTTCTACATCAACATGTGTCCCCTCTTCTCCATGTCTCTTCTACATCAACATGTGTCCCCTCTTCTCCATGTCTCTTCTACATCAACATGTGTCCCCTCTTCTTCATGTCTCTTCTACATCAACATGTTCCCTCTGTGTAAAGAGACTCTCTCTTTACACAGAGGGGACACATGTCTTTTCTACATCAACATGTGTCCCCTCTTCTCCATGTCTCTTCTACATCAACATGTGTCCCCTCTTCTTCACGTCTCTTCTACATCAACATGTGTCCCCTCTTCTTCATGTCTCTTTTACATCAACATGTGTCCCCTCTTCTCCATGTCTCTTCTACATCAACATGTGTCCCCTCTTCTCCATGTCTCTTCTACATCAACATGTGTCCTCTTCTTCATGTCTCTTCTACATCAACATGTGTCCCCTCTTCTTCATGTCTCTTCTACATCAACATGTGTCCCCTCTTCTTCATGTCTCTTCTACATCAACATGTGTCCCCTCTTCTTCATGTCTCTTCTACATCAACATGTGTCCCCTCTTCTTCATGTCTCTTCTTCATCAACATGTGTCCCCTCTGTGTAAAGAGACTCTGAAAGTTTCAGGAACAAAGATTCTCTCTCTTTTTCTCCTGATCCATTTATATAAAAACCTGTCTGAAAATGAGCTGATCAGATTTTGGCCACTGTTTGATGTCATAACGATGTGTTGGCTTGTGTAACCATTAGCCAATCACCAACCAAGGTAACCCCCCCCCCCACCTTATCACCTGAATCTCCTCCTAGAGCACCATTGTGTTCTTTGTAACCAAATATCTCTCAGAGGGGCGTGGGGAGGGGCTCCTTATTTTCATCTAAAGTAACAGACAGACAATCAGCACTTTGGAAACAGGGCTGAAACAGAGGGGATTATGGGTAATGCTGCAATGATCTGTTTGATATTTGGAGCCAATCACTGCAGAGACATGTTTTGTATAGATCTGAGACCTATAATATATTGATGTAAAACAGTATAATAGGGGACCTTTAATTGTATTAAGTTCAAACATGAGAAATGGAAATCCTGACTTGCTCAACGCAGCTGGACAAGGATGTCCTTCTTGCCAATATGCAAAATACAAGCATGCCTCACTACTTTAGACCGCAACAAGAGAACATCTTGACACCTGAGTTGGGTGGTATTTCCTGTTGGAAAGTGAATGATGGCAAGCATATAACAAGAGTAGGGATTGTTGGCTGTGTAAAGCAATGGGAATTGGGCCCAAAAGAGGCAGTTTTATTTGATGGGTGAAATGTAGGGGAGGGAGTGTTCCAAATCTGTGACACTTTTATTAGATTTTTTATGTGCAACCTTTAGTGCCCGATGAGGTCACCACTCAAGATTCTCTGTTTTCCAGGAAGTAGGCTAAACTTAATGAGATTTTGATTTAAAATAGAAGAATCTAATATATTTGTTATCATAAATTAAACTAAATAGCACCCACCAGCAACACAAAATACTGCAGCCGTCTAATAAATTAAACCTCTGTGTCCTTGCCCTTTGTCCTCACACTGTAAACCAACTGACAACTAAAATGCAATGGTCTAGGAAAGTGTTCTGGCTGGGATTTTAAGTATTAAACCTTACATATCAGTTAAAGAAAGTCATTTGGAAATAAATGCTATACGTCACTCTTCTGCTAGCTAGTTGCAAAAGCCATCCACAACTACTTTTAACAAAAACAAGTGTCAGACTTGCATGCACAATACTGACTGACCTTGACAATGTTTATGTTGTTATCAAAAACTGCAATTGTATACAACATATCAACTTAATTACAAAGGCAACATGCACTTTGAAAGGTTACTGACATGAGCGGGAAACAAATGATTAGCATTAGCAGCTAATGCTAACTTTTTCTGGCACAAGACTCTTTAGATTTGACTAAATTAAGACAGATGAAGATGACCAACGTACCAATTGGGTAAACAAAACTCAATCAGCAACCTTAAAACACACTGTATTGTATTATTGCTCTCAATAAGTATCCAATCACAGCGCTTTACATCAGTTGGTCAACTTAGCCTGTATTTTCAGACAGCGAGCAGTTGGCGAAGAAAGGAAGGGCGGCGGCACATAGCTTCTTGGCGCTGTATTTGGATTTTTATGATGATTCAACCTTTTCAACTTGCCGCCGCGTTTCTGTAGGCTATGTTAATCCTAGAAGGACATCGCACAAGACATCCATCCACAGGCTACTTCTCGCAATATGCGGTCAACATTTCCTCCAAGGTTTTCTTGGCCATGTATGTACTCGAGATGTAACTAAATGCAAATGAATAGCAGTAACATCTTGAGGCCATTTGGACTGGGTCAACAGAGATGAATGGATGGAGCCAGAGTGAAAGATGTTGAAAGAGACACTGAAGGAGAAACAAAACTGGTAGACATATGAGTTGGCACAGTAAGCAGCCACAAATACTGAGTTTGAGACAGAAAGACAGACAGAGGAAGGAGAATGGGATTTAGGAAATATATTGAGGAAAGTGGGCAGATGTGGCTGGATACTGACAGAAGGGCTGGAATGCGCTGATGGACCATTCCTGGGGAAACATCTTTATTTAACGTACAGCACACATACACACACACTTTATCGCACAGCTGTGTGTTCTGCCACAATATTGTTGCGCAGCTGGTTGCTTCTACAACTTTTTCACTACTGCATTAACATCCGCTAATCTTTGACCAACATGTCGAAAAGCTCTGTTTTAAAAGAAGCGAGTGTTTACGCAAAGCATACCGCAGCTTATCAAGGCATTCGCCCTCGCTGTGTCCTCTCCTTTATTGGATGGCCTGTCGAGTGTGCATGCGTGACATTCCCAGCTGTCTGCCTATATCCCTCCGACTGTGGAGTGTGTCTGAGTGTGTCTCCCAGGCCGTGTTATAATTTCCTGTGTGTGTTTGCAAAATCATGCGCCACTGTGCTAATCTATCCTTGATGTGCTTCTTTGGCCGTGCAGGTGTATCGACGGCAATGTGTCAAATCTGTTTACTTCCTTTGCCATTGTGCATGAGAGAGAGCTTAATGGCTCAATGTTTCGACGGATGACTGAGAATGAGAGCTGACAGGTCTTTAAGTGTGTGTTTCTGTGTGTGTGTGTGTGTGAGGTTGTGTGGCGAGCAGTCTCCTCTCTATTACCAAGATTGATTAAGGAAGTGCTCAAGCTCCCACTTAGCCATCACGGCTGACACTGAGGTGACCGTCTCATCATGGCCAGAGAGGCAGAGAAGTGGGGAGAAAGAGGGAGAAGGAGGGAGAAAGACAAGAGAGGGAAAGAGGGATAGAGGGATGATTGATATTTCTGCTAATCAGTATGTCTAAGAGGACCGCCGCACCATCAAACTTGTGTCCCACTAAAGTGTGGGACACAACTTTGATGGATGTGTGTGTTTTCCGATGTGTGTGATTGTTCCTATTTTTTCTTTCTCCCCCATCATGTCATCCTTTCGCCGCTGCGTCTCATCACTCAGCCCCTTTGTGGAAATTGTACCTTCAATTAAGTGAATATAATAGTTTCCTGTTTTCATCCTGCTTCTTTTCTTCAATGCCTTTCCCTATCCCAACCCCAGCGCCGGCCTCAGCGGACGTCTGCAGTCTTAATCCTGACAACTTCCATTAAAACTGGTGGGATAATCCACAGATTTCCGAGAGAAATTCCCGAGGATGTGCTCTTTTTCCCCCTCTCTTTCTCTTCCCGACTCCCAGCCTTCCTCTATTGGGGTCTAACGTTTCGCTTGACTCCGCAGGAGCAGTGTCATTTACATAGTTTTCCCTAATCTTCCGTAAATCCCCGGTTTTGGAAAGAGAGTCAGGGCCCGACAGGATGGTTCCCTGGGAGTGAAAACGGCAGGCAGAAAGCGACTGGCGGCAAAGAAAATATTTCATTTGGGATTTGATTACTCCAGGGCACTTATGGGTGAAAATAAGCAAGGATCCCACAGTGAAACTATCCAAATAAAGGGAGGGGAGCATCAATGTTTTCAGAGCACACATACAGTGAAGATTCCCGCCTCAGTGCTCTGTGTATATTTATAATGACGCTGCTTCAGCTTTGGCGGCTTATTGAAAAGAAGTGAGGTAAGCCAACTCAAACCTGTTAGCGCAGAGGATCCTTTGACCTCCATTACCATTGTCAATATTATTGTGGTCAAGTTCAGGTGTTGGATATCATCAGTCTCTCAGTACCGTGAAGCTGTGGGGTCACGGTTCATGGTTTTGGAAATGATGGTCAGGAACATGTGTTTATCACAGGAGCACCGGGCTAAGTAGAGGTCAAGACTTTGGACGGTCTGCTCAGAGCAACACCTGCTACTCCTCAACACACAGCGGAGTAGTTAAAATTGGCAGTTCTACATGCAGTTTGGCACACACTTGACTTTTTGGAGGGCGAAGAAGTGGAAGGTATCTTGGACATAAAGCAGAAGAGGCTCCCAAGCTCACATGTGTATCACAGATGTCTCATATCACATGTGCAACATCTTTGATCGCTGCACTTGACACATTTGGCACGGAAATATGCATGCATGGTCTACAAAGTACATGGTGAATTCCTGCAATCATTTTGTGTTTTTTGGCAGATAAATCAATCGTTTGCCACACTGTTTTTGCAATTTGTCAAACGATAAAGTTTCCAGCCGTGAAACATTTTACGCTGTCTGATACAGAGCCATTATGTTGCTTTAATTCAATTGGCTTAAGATCAAATACACTACACGATTGTGTGTGCTTTGTTGAACCTTGCCAATAACAAACTCCATTTAAAAAATACATCCAAATGGTGCTTTCAAAATGACTGTGTAATGATATTAATACTTTGAAATCTCTGAAATTATACGATTCATTGATTCTGTATTGCAGATGTCAAGATTATTTAACCAAACTGTTAAACGTCTTGTTGCAAATTCATATCATACAACAAGTGTTATACAAAGCAGAGTATTTTATATGTCTTAAAGGGGACCTATCATGCAAAATGCACTTGTTGATGTCTTTTATACATAAATATGTGTCCCCGGTGTGTCAGGGAAAATAAAACCCTCTCTCTTTTCCTCCGTACCCAAATCTCTAAAAACGGGGCTACAACGGAGCTGATCCAGATTTGCGTCCGATATGACGTAATATCGGAAATGTAGGCTGGTTTTACACCCATGGCCCTATCAGAAACGTTGCTATCAGAAACAATGTCCGACTGTTTTGGAAGTAATGTGGTCGGTGTTTACATTAGCATCGCTAACACTCAGAGCTAACCTGTACTGGAGAGCATGTGTGTGAAGAAGCAGGAAATAAAAAGGAACTCACCTTGTGGTATAACCGGCAAGAGAGAAAGCCTTTGAGCTCCATACTGTTTCAGAAAGAATCCTTGATAATCCATGATATGGCGTTTCATCACCGCAGTATTTAGTTTAGACAGTAGCTGCCGGGTCCCGCATGAGCTCAGACCCCTCCTTTTTTTGTATCAATTTTTTCTTTTTTTAAAGCTTTATACCCCAAATCAGCACTTTTGAAACAGGAAGTGAAATAGAGGGATATGAGGCATGGCTAGAATGGGGGATCTGTTTGGTATTTTGAGCAAAACACTTCATAGACATGTTTTTTATATATCTTTATATATCTGAGACCTATGCTATTGCCTAAAAATAGCATGATAGGTGCACATTAAAACTCGAAAAAAAGCCTGGCATATTGTTTTTTTTATGTAAGCCAGTGGCATAATTGACATGTCCTGAAACACCACTGTCCTCACTTCTAGCGTTGGCCTATTTCAACTCTCCAGAAATCAGAAATCTTATCAGTAATTATTATCAAAATTCAGTTCCCTCCTTTTCCGTCTGTACAATGTGTCCAGCGTGTTATACATGTGTGTATTTTTTAATAGACTAACTGATAATGTGTTGGTCACAAGTTCCTGCTAACACACACGTATCACAATTTCTCATGTTTGAGTACTATGGTAACTTCTTTTGTAATCAGCTATCAAAAGTGTAGATATTATCATAATATAGTCTTAATTAATAGCCTAGTAAAGTCTAAAACTGACAAGATGTTGTAAATACCTATTGATATTTATAATAAACACAATAGACTGGGTCATAGATAATGTTTTTTTGTAGGCCAACAAAAAGTCCATGGGAATTTTCGATTGGATTTTGAGAACCAGCAGAAAATAAACTCCATGCACACACACAATAACGATACTTTACTCATTTAAGGTGTGGATGTAAACGATCACCACATCACAGTGACAGGACTTCAATTCACGAAGCTAAGCTGAAGGCAGCCCGTTGTTAGAAATGTGAAAATCTCTTAAACTTTTATCAACCAGCAACATTATAGAAGGCATGTTAGCAAAAACACAGTCAAAATACCATTGACGACTATTGACTGAGACTATCAAACTGAAGAGATATGGAAATGTTTCAGATGGATCTAAAAATGTAAACCAGACCAAACTGTGACACTACAAAATTGCTCCAACTGACTTGATAGTATATTGGTGTTTATTTCGACTTCACTACATCAACCACAATGCTAGTTTCATAGTCCTGCGTGTATTATATATTTGATTTGATTCCAATTCTAATTTCGACGATTTTAATCATATTCAATGGAAATACTGCTTTATTTTACTATATTTTTTCCTATATTTTTTAACGTTATCATAGTTTCTTCAAATAGTTTTCCATCTGTATTTTTAATTTTAGTTTTATTTTAATGTATGCACCACAACACCAATATTCTGATTCTGATTATGATTATGATCAAAGTCAAAAAGTCAAGTCAAAGTCAACTTTATTGTCAATCTCAAAATATGTTTGTACACACAAAAAAAAAACTCAGACATTAAAATGCAAGAACACTCAATAATTTACAAAAAAAACAAAAAATAACCGTTTACTTCAAGTAAGCAGGATATATATAAAATTGATTCGGCTTGTCTTGCAATGTCTCGACAAGAGAAATGGCCGACAAATGTGCCGGCCAATGGACGTCTGGTTCTTCCCAGCTGATGACCCCACTGCAAATGTAAGGTCACTAATGGAGGTGCACCGGCTAGAAATGCCCTGCATGTATTCCACCCACCTGCATGGTGAAATTGTGAGAGTACAATAACATATCCCTGTGAAACTCCTTAGAAAAAAGCCTGTGTACTGTACTGTAGTTATAGAGAGTGCCTAAAAAGTCTGTGATGTTATTTTAAATCAAAGGGAAAATACCCAGCATGCTTGTTACCTACGTTTTGCCCACATGTCTGTCAACATGAAAAGTACCAGTTTGACAAATAGCTCCTTTGTTTAACCGTATTTCCAGATGTTTTAAACATCACACATGTCTTACTGCCTTTGTTTTGTTTTGGGTTTCCTTTCTATTGTTCCAGATTGTTCTACATCTCCTCACTTCCTCTGTCAACATGATATGTTAGACATGTGTTTTATGTTTGATATGGCACATAAATAAAATGTTTGGCTTGAGATTTTCATCTTGGCTCCAGGCCTAAAATGTCCTTTCTGTCGGCACCTCACTGAGCACCGTTGACCAGCCTTCACCATTCTGCTGCTGTCACGAGGCTTTACTATGCAGTTTGTCTTTGCAGCGAAACAAATCTCCTTTTGTTTTGTTTTTACACATTATGCTGTCCTTTTGTAAATATAGTTAATAAGCCCTCATCAGTGAAGGGTGATGGGAGCCATTGGAGAGAGAAGGGGGAGAGATAGCATGTGGAACTTGATTAGAAGGACAGACGCTGATGCATTGTCTGCTGTAATAATGAACATGCAGAAACACACACATCCAAAATCTAAATTCATGATGCTCATCTCTCTCTGACAGCCAGACAGACAAAGGGGTTTAGGTTTTACACCACTTTTGAAGCATCGTAAAACTCATTTTTATCCGTCTCTCTATATCTTAAAACCAATCCTTTTCAGCGCTAAAATGTCCAAGGATGCTCATAAATAATCAAACCATCAAAGTGTAAGCACTCCTCAGTACGAGCCAACTATGTGTACGAGGCCATTTTTTATTCAAATAAGCCTTTTAGTTTAGTAAGGTCTCTTTTCTTGCTACATATTGGTTTGATTACCATTCCCTTTAGTTCAATCCCCCCTTGAACAAATGTGGATTTATATTAGTAACCTCCAATTCAATGTACTTCATGTGTGTCTACTCTTGTATACGTGAACATTTCAAGTATGTCTCCTTTCCGATTTATCTGTGTCTTTGTGTTTAAAAGAAGATTTCCAAAACCATTCGTTCGTCCCCACTTGTGAGGCCTGAAACTTCACAGGAACAAAAGCCTGGACTGTAAACAGAGTTCCCCGGCTTTTAAACATGTCATAACTACAGTACATCCATTTGTCATCATCTAGCTTAGTGTATAGCCCCCTGCACCGCTGCAGTGTAAATCACATATCATTGCTCTTAATGGTACAAGAGTCCAAACAGACACTGTCCATGTAAGACAGATGTGAGGGGACAGGAGAGCTTTATGGGCTCTAATGGTATCTGTTTTAGATTAAATGAAGTGCATCTTTTTCTGTACAGGGGTTGTGACTCACTGTCTCTTTCCTTTTGTTTACTTACGCTCAGAGACATGTATCTGCTGAACTTACTCTGTGCAGCCTCCATCTGTCTTCCTCCCCGCTCATAGTGCCTCTGAGCTGGGCCAAAAAACACAGAGGGGTCAAGCTGCATCATACGCGTGGATAACCTCAAATGTAAATAAAATGTGCTGCATGGGGAACATCTGATATGAGAAATGAAGTTGGGTTTGTGTTGATTTTATTACAAGGACTCTGGTCAGTGGAGTGTGGAAACACAAACAACTCAAAGCAGAGAAATACAATACAGGAAACAAAAACAATCTTGGAGAATTTGGCAAACTAGCTGAATAACACACGCATACAATATGACATTAGTTCATTTAATGATTGTCAAGTTTCAAGGTATATATAATATTCATGTTTTCCCATAACATGAATATTCTTTGTCCCATATAACCACATTAGTGCTTTGAAATTATGTGCATTAACCGTTAATAACCAACCCAGTCTCACGGCATCTCGTGTTATAGTCACCAAATTAATTTAATCTATTGATTCGTGTTCACCAACACGATTTCCCCATTTTTTTCGTGTCACACAGAACGATTTTAAAAGCAATGTAAATAATAACAAATTAGAAGGAAAAAAAGATTTAAAAAAAATACAGATTTAAGTATTCTGACACAGAACGATTTTAGAAGCAATGTATTTCTATTGGTAGTATGTTTCATGCCTGCACCAAATAATAACAAATTAGAAGGAAAAAAATATTTAAAAAATACAGAATTCAGTATTCTGAGGCTCTGAGCCATTTCTTTTCCTCACGGATGGCAAAAAAAGTCCGACATTATACAATTTAAAATAAAAACAATTATCGTGGCTTGATATTGAGTAAGAAAATGTTTTTATGAACCACACAGCTTCCGGTCTTCCAAGACCCGACCGGACAAAAAGACGTGTTGCAGGGACGAAACATACTACCAATAGAAATACATTGCTTTTAAAATCGTTCTGTGTGACACGAAAAAAAGGGGAAAATCGTGTTGGTGAACACGAATCAATAGATTAAATTAATTTTGTGACTATATCACGAAATGCCGTGAGACTGGGTTGTAATAACTGTGCAATATATACCTGGCTGCTAAATCCTCAGAATGCTTCTTGGTTAATATTAAGCTATCTTTGGCTCTTTTCTTGCTCTAACAAATGCAAAGATACCCTCTGTGGGACAAATACAGGTATTATAATTCTGATTCTGATTCTTCAGAAGAGCTAAATGATAACATGCCCACAAAGTAAAACAGTTCAATGTTAAGCAGTTATAAAGATTAGGCTACCATGTTCCCGATTCAAGAGTAGCTCGTTAGCATGCTCAGACTGAAAAGTATAGCTGTTTGAGTGTAGCTAAAGCTCGTGGGAATTCATTTAGCATGTGTTAATCACAAATAAAAATATTGAACAAGTTAACATTATGACCTGATTGTGGCACTTACTAAGTAAATAGTGATTACATTTCACCTTGAACGGGACGTGTGTGTGTGTGTAACAAATTCATGGATAGCTTTGCTAAAAACATTGAGTCATCCAGCTTTAACAACTTACAGGAGTTTTTCCAAAGTGTAATCATATCTTGAAGTGAAAAAGTTGAACTGACAGAGTTATGGGACCACATCCCATAAATGTGGTATTGATCAGTGTCTGAAGTTGGACTCTACAGCTCCACCTGAGCCAACACTCTCCCCTTAACAAGCTGCTTTATGGGCTCTCACTGAAGAAAAATGCTATGGCCCACAAAGGTGAATGACATGAAGCATTCGCGAATCACTTCTTTTTTTACTGTTGGACAGAGAGAGACGAATCAATTTAAAGAATGGCTCTCTGTTGGGGAGACATTTTTGAACTGAACGATATTGCATGGGTTACAAAGCTCAAGCTCGCCAAGACATACATATTTTATGATGTATTTATTTCAACAAGGACCATGCATACAAATACATTAATCTCAGAAAAGAGAAGAAATGAATTATACCAGATTTGAGGTAATAACTAAATTCCATCTGCAGTCCTTAGGTAGGTACATAACAATCAACACACGCTAACAAATCACACAAACAATTATAAAACATGATTTAAGTACAGGTCAATAAAATAATACATAGTACAGTTAAAATATAATATTACAATACAGTTAAAATTGAAAAAGTCAGATTACAGTCTAATTAATGTTGGCATGACTGGTTGCTTAATATCAATTTGTTTTGCACCATAAGAGAAGTACAGGTTTTAAAGGTCACCTATGATGCAAAATCCACTTCTTCATGTCTCTTCTACATCAACATGTGTCCCCTCTTCTTCATGTCTCTTCTTCATCAACATGTGTCCCCTCTTCTTCATGTCTCTTCTACATCAACATGTGTCCCCTCTTCTTCATGTCTCTTCTACATCAACATGTGTCCCCTCTTCTTCATGTCTCTTCTACATCAACATGTGTCCCCTCTTCCTCATGTCTCTTCTACATCAACATGTGTCCCCTCTTCTTCATGTCTCTTCTACATCAACATGTGTCCCCTCTTCTTCATGTCTCTTCTACATCAACATGTGTCCCCTCTTCTCCATGTCTCTTCTACATCAACATGTGTCCCCTCTTCTTCATGTCTCTTCTACATCAACATGTGTCCCCTCTTCTTCATGTCTCTTCTACATCAACATGTGTCCCCCTCTTCTTCATGTCTCTTCTACATCAACATGTGTCCCCTCTTCTTCATGTCTCTTCTACATCAACATGTGTCCCCTCTTCTTCATGTCTCTTCTAAATCAACATGTGTCCCCTCTTCTTCATGTCTCTTCTACATCAACATGTGTCCCCTCTTCTTCATGTCTCTTCTTCATCAACATGTGTCCCCTCTGTATAAAGAGACTCTGAACGTTTCAGGAACAAAGATTCTCTCTCTTTTTGTCCTGATCCATTTCTATAAAAACCTGTCTGAAAACGAGCTGATCAGATTTTGGCCACTTTATGATGTCATAACGATGTTTTGGCTTGTGTAACCATTAGCCAATCACCAACCAAGGTAACCCCCCCCCCCCCCCCCCCTTATCACCTGAATCTCCTCCTAGAGCACCATTGAGTTCTTTTGAACCAAATCTCTCTCAGAGGGGCGTGGGGAGGGGCTCCTTATTTTCATCTGAAGTAACAGACAGAGAATCAGCACTTTTGAAACAGGGCTGAAACAGAGGGGATTATGGGATGCTGCAATGATCTGTTTGGTGTTTCAGCCAATCAGAGACATGTTTATATCTGAGACCTATAATATATTGATGAAAAACAGTATAATAGGAGACCTTTAAATTCAACTGGAAGAATATTCCAGTGTTTGACTCAGCGACGATCATATGTTTTGACTACATATCTAGTAATAAGTGATATATAGGGTGTTCCATATAAAACTCAGTCGTGCAGGACGGTAATACCTCTCCCCCCCCGTCCTCTTGTTCTTCTCTTGACAGCAGCAGGTCGGTGTTCTGCTGACAGAGCCCATTTTGGACTCCCATAGATATGATATTAATGGGAGACAGACTGCTCTCCTCTCCTCTTTTATCCCCTGCCCCATCTTTCTCTCGCTCCTCATGGATCCCTCAGGATGAACCTGGACTGAGGCAGGGAGGAAGAGGTGTGATGGACCGTCTCTTCGGCCATTATAAGAGGTGGTCTGCATCCTCAGTGCTGACATTATGCTGGAATGCACACACAGAAAATAAATCACGTACACACACTTAGATGCACTCGAATATACACAAAATGTGCTGCCTTCAAGTGCTTGTTGTGAACTCCTACGTCTACATTTGGAGGCTGTTAATGTAGCTTTATTGTCTTGCACTAAGTGCTTTCCGAAACAGTTACAAATAGATCCTGGAACAGTTTGCTTGGTGGCTTTTTTCTAAACCAAACAGCACAAAGCCACTTAGTTTCCTGAAATAAAATACAAGGATACAATTAATTGAGCAGAGGCTATAATGTGTACTCTATTGTGCTTTAATAATAGGCTAAATAGGGATGCTAATAATCCCATGAATTCAGGAGACAGCATACTCATGCAATAAGATCCTCAAATACCTCAATTCTATTCACATATGTTGTCAGATTGTTATTGACTAATTACCCTAAACTTGTTTTAATAAGCATTGATCAAGTGACTCCCTGAATGTAAAATGTATTGCTCATGGTAAAAAGAAAATACAGAATGAACCCAAATCTGAAGTTCCTCTTGTCTTCAGATTTTTAGCATTTATTAACTAATTGTTTTGGTTTTATGGCTCGCAAATTAGCTGTTTTGTTTCACACTTTTCTGCACTTTTTCTGCCCAAGTTAGCAGCAAACTGGTCCAATTAGAGGGACATTTGACCACTAAATAACAACATATGTTCATGCTCATTAATATTTGTTGTTCACGAAGTAGAAACAAACAGTTGGTTTGGTCAAAGGGTGTAATGAGAGGATGTTGCATACCGAAATGAATGAAAGTTACACAAATACCATTAAGTCCAAATTAACAAACTAGTTTCAGTTGCCAAGAGGAAAACACTTTTTGGAAAATGATGGTTTCCCTTACTCTGTGCTAAAGTACAGTATGAATACATCTTGTCCTGCATGTGTGAATTAACAATTTCTTCAGTAGACATACAGTAGAGATTGATGGGCCCAATGGTCACGAGTAATATATGTAACATGATATAAAAAAATAAATAATAATAATTGGGAGGGATGAAACCCTTTGGTCACACATGCAGAGCACACAGCACACAGTGAAATGTGTTCTCTGCTTCTAACCCACCCTAGTACCAGGAGTCTAGTACTAGGAGCAGTGGGCAGCTATTGTACAGCGCCCGGGGAGCAATGGGAGTGGGAGGGGGGGAAGGGGGGTGTCCGGTGCCTTGCTCAAGGGCTCCACGGCAGGGTAGGAGGTGAACTGGGACCTCTCCAAGTAGCAGTCCACACTCCATATTTTAGGTCTGATCTGGGACTTAAACCGGAGACCCTACAGCTCCCAGTCCAAGCCCCTACTGACTGAGCCACTGCCGGACAGTCCACACTGATATCCACACCATACAGTGTGTGTACAGCTTACCAAAGGAACACTGCCTTACATATGAAAGAACAATCCTTTGACATCCTTTATATGTATGTGTTGAAAGATAAAGAGACAATTAAGAACACTTTTGTCTTTGTTTTTGTATATATATCACCTCAGTAAGACCAGAAAGCTGCTTCTCCAAAACATATCGTTCATTATGTTACTTTTTAGGTTTTTCTCCCAGTGACAGACTCTAATTGTTCTGAGAGAAACACCCACACATATAAAAAAAAAACTCTCACTTGCAGACTTGTGTCTTTGGCTTCAAAGGGAAGTTAGTCGTCCCTCCCTCTGAATTACAGCCGCTCCATCACCACTTCCAGATCCTTTCCAAAAGCCGTTCCACACCAGAGTGGGAAATTCCAACGAGAGCCATCACAGCAGGGAAGGGGCGTTGGGCCTTTTGCAGCAGGAAGATGTGTGTGTGTGTGTGTGTGTGTGTGTGTGTGTGTGTGTGTGTGTGTGTGTGTGTGTGTGTGTGTGTGTGTGTGTGTGTAATGAAATATCAAATCAAGCTTCAGCAGAAACCATTTCCATAGCTCCCAACCATAATCATTGAAAAGCGTACATAAAAAAATGGCATACAAAATGAGAAAAACATCACCCAAAGACAACTATGTAGCTCTTGAACGTATCTTGCAACGAGCAGATAAGTGCGTGGGCGAGCTGAAGAGAAAAAACTGAAAGGAATTGTTCAAAAAACTAAACAATAACAGTTATTTTGGGGTCCTTCTTTTCTCGCCAGCTCCTTTTTAGCAGAGCTTTTTCGCCCTAAGTGTTTTATAGCTCAGCGGCTGCCAACAGTTCTTGGCCCGCTTTACAATGAAAGTGAACAGAACCGGGCTCTCCAGGCGTCCTGGGAGCAGAACAACACATCAGGTCCAATTAAGATCAGGAGGTGGAACTTATTGTAACCTGCGACACACTCACACCCCCGGTACCACGGACAACAGAAAGAGGGTCTTTGTGTAGCTCTTGGCCCTGCATGCTAATGGGAAGTGAACCTCGTCAAATAGAAAAAATAAAAAACCCTGGTTCAGTGTGTTTGGACGCCCTGAGGGGGGGGGGTCATAAAATGTGATTGGTGGGAGAAGGTAGAGGGGGAGAGAATCACTATCTATGTTTGTGGATGTCAATGTTCCCCTAGTTGGAAGATTCAACAACTCTTGACCTCGGAGTATACAAGGCTGTAAACCCAGACCAATCAAGCCAATTCCCCGCCTACAAGACCCATGGGAAATGGAGTTGGAACAGTAATAAAAGAAAAGAACATGAATCAAAAAAACTGCCCCCTGTCCTACTTTCTTTCAGCTACTGCAATGGTCATCTTTGAACTCTGTAGTTTCCAATGGTAATTTGATAACTTAAAGGGTAATTGGACGGTTAAAAACTGTTCCTCGACGGTGTCTTTCTATCAGGTTGCCCATCTCTGTCACTTTAGTGGAGGTGCCGTGGGAATTGTAGTCTTTTAAAGTGTGTTGACTACAGACGTCACAATTAGGTGGCCTTTCTTATAAAAACAAAAATACTGGCTCCAACAGTAATCTATCTTTCAATTCAATGTTTCTCTGTACATTCTCCACTGCCTTGTGTTCTTTTAGGCATACAGTACAGAAAAAGTCTGGCTTGTGTCTTGGCACGGCAATAACTGGTACACTTAAATCTGGATACACCTGCATCAACAAAATATGTACATTTATTTAGCTGAATATTTGTTGGAGGAAAAATTATAGCAAAGTGATTATGCCCTCTGGATGACCCTGATGAAGGCCACAAGCCAAAACCCATTGGTCTTATAATAAAGTCGTTCTATATCCTTTAAGTGTTGCTGGACTTTTTCCCTTCTCCATTCCCTTTGGAAGAGGGTGAACGTGTGCCAGATAAACCACTTTGCTTCCACATGATTACGACCACGCTTGGTTAAACGAGATGCTATTTCACATTTTCTTTTCTCGTTGTCAACAAATCCCATGCAAAGACCCTGAGCCAGCGTTGCAGTAGTGTGTCTCTCTTTACGCTCTGAGTTATCTACCCTGTCAGTGCTACTCAACCTCAAGCCCATTTGTTGCATGTCTGTCTTTTTCCATTTCTGTTTCCCTTTACTTTACTGTCAAATAAAGGCAAAAAATAGCCCGGCTAACAACTATAAAAATACTTGATTTGTACCCGTTTTTTACAGCTGAAAACGTCAGTATTTAGCAAGCTTTACTCAATCAGGAGTTCATGTTTATTTGTTTGGGAATCTTTTTATGAGGGATTAAGATACGATAAGATAGTACTTTATTGATGGGAAATGTGTGTGCCTGAAGTAAACAAAAGTGTGCATGTTAATGGTAAAAACAAAAAGGGAAATTACAACAGTATTGCACTTTTTGGACAACAATGGAGCCCTACGTTAGAGGAATAAAATACATAAGGCTTTGACTACACAGGTGATAGATATTAGTAGAATTGATTGTTGATTTCTGTCTTTGAATAGGATTCGTTGACCATTGAAAATAAAGGACATTTCCAGCTTTAGAGGGGTAGGGAAATACTGGATTTTTATTTTTATTTTAGTATTGAACATGGTAACCCATCCCAAAATGTGTGGTTCTCCCTTCTCCAGATCAAAGCATATGGCAGACTTTTATGAACCTTAACCAAGTGCTTTTAGTCCTCTACAAACTGACCATGAATGTTAATCATGCTGTAGTTGGCAGGAGCAGATATTAGGGAAAACAAATGTAAACGTTTTTCCAGTTTTCTCTCCAAGTGAGATGTTATTTTCCAGATATGTTTGATATTTACTTTCTTACACAATGGATCTTTCTTCAGTAAAGTGGTTGTTTATGAACATAACTCTTTGCAGGCAGAGTTTCCCTTCAACTATGTATGCATTTAATGTTTTATTAATGAGATTGCTGCACTTTTCTCCAGCGAGTGCATCGGGTATTGCCCTGCCTGAACTAAAAGAGTGATGTCTTTGTGACGGGGGGGGGGGGATAGGTGGAGCAAATGGAAAGAGAACAGAGAAAATATGACAATGCTCACATGAAAGGTAGGCCTTTCAAACTCGGGGGGGGACATGAAAGACTCCCTCTTCCTCTCCCCTCCTCTCTTTCTGTCCTCTGTTTCCTTTTGTTCCGTCTCTACCGCTCCTCTCCTCCGATCTTTCCTCTCTTACTCGTAATTGTACATTCAGACTCAAACTGTGAATGCTAACAAGGCTTTTAGCCACACTGAATTAATGTTTCCAGTGCATTTCACTAATGTGCTACCTTTCAAATGTCACCTTTTATGTTGTTGCCGTGAATATGTTTTAGCTACTGTGCATTTATTTCTGGGTTGTTCAGCTCTAATTGCCTGGGCTGAATTGCAGAGTTCATTTATGGTACCACTTTACAATAAGACTATCCTTATAAAGGGTTTACGAATAGTTAGTAATTCATTTATTAATTAGGTTGTGAACACTTTATAAATCATTAATAAGCTTTTATAAGACATGAGATAAACAGGGCGACTGTGAACGGTTGCTTGCCAAATAGTGAGCCCACATTTATCTGTACTGCTAAGCCTTATATTGGCTACTTAGCTTACTTCGTCTCCTTCATCAGCCAGCATGCTTGGTATCTGTTGTTCTCTGAGTTGATTCTCCCCCCTTCCATCTTAATGTTTCTTGGCATCTCTTATGACCATTTATGAATGAGTTACTACCATTTATAGTTGGTAAAAGGGAGCCTTATTGTAAAGCGTGAAACACATCACCATCTATTGAAGAGTCACTAACATTTGTCAATCTCTAAGTATTAGTTATGTATTCGTTATATGTGTAAGGTGTGATATATGTGTATATTTTAGTTTGTATGTCAAATAGGTAGAACAATACTGTACAAGCACCTTTTGATAAAATGCAGTCCAATGGCCCTAACGAAGAGTCTCAAAACAACACAAAACACAAACAACTATATTATCTTAGAGAGACCCTATTATGCTTCTTGGGTTTTCCCTTTTCTGTAGTGTGTAATATAGGTTTTTAGTGCATGTAAATGGTCTGCAAAGGCTAAAATCCCTGTGTTCCCTTCAGAGTGAATTTCATTCCGGCGGAATAAACATTTTGACTAAACTCCAATAACAATTGGTTTATTATCAAATGAATACATTTGGTTTAATGTACATGGATGGACTACAGACGGTGTTTTACTCATTACTGTTTGTTTAGATTGCATACAAGTTTAGAAAACATCATATTTTTGAGGCAGACACCGGGGCTTTATTACACCGAGTCGTGGCTGAACCTGTCTCTGTGGTCCTGCCTGACTCTCATCATACTACTTCCCTGATGGCTCCCACAGGATTGTTGACATCCTCGTGGATTCATCTTCTTATTATAGACACATGCATTTCCAAACATTTGGTCTGCCTACGTTGAAAATGTATTATCTTTTCAATTTACACACGGCATCTATTGCACGTCTGTCCGTCCTGGGAGAGGGATCCCTCCTCTGTTGCTCTCCCTGAGGTTTCTCCCATGTTCCCCTTTAAACTGTGGGGTTTCTCTCTGGAAGTTTTTCCTTGTACGATGTGAGGGTCTAAGGACAAAGGGTGTCGTATTGTCATACTGATATTCTATACAAACTGTGAAGTCCACTGAGACAAATGTAACATTTGTGATATTGGGCTATATAAATAAACATTGATTGATTGATTGATTGATTGATTGATTATCAAATGAATACATTTGGTTTAATGTACATGGATGGACTACAGATGGTGTTTTACTCATTACTGTTTGTTTAGATTGCATACAAGTTTAGAAAACATCATATTTTTGAGGCAGACACCAGGGATTTATTAACATAATCTTTCAAAGCTGAATTTGTCTTTTCTAATGATATAAAACAGGAACAAATTGTGAAATATCCACACTGTGTCAGGATATTGGGGTAAGGAAGTCAGACCCAAACGCAGTAAGAAAACAACAGGGTCTCGTACTTTTAACAAAAAGCAAGCTTTAATCCACAAAAAGCTGATGGTAAGGAAAAAACTACAATCCAGGGAACAGGAACACAACTAGAGGAGGGAAAACTCAGACAGGAAGCAAATACACAAGGAGAAACATTTATTTCAAAATAAAAAAGATAATACATTGAACAGCGAGTCATCTATCACCCCCAGCATCCATTCAATTTCCAAACACTACACAAAAGAGAGTCAAGCCCTCAATACAGTAGTTCTCAAACCAATAGGAGAGGTCACTGAGTCGTACACTTCTTATATACAGTCAATGGTTGTGCTATACCACAAAGCAGGTGAGTCACATTCAATACTGTAAAGAGAGCTGAAGCTGCTGCTCTGTCTCGCTCCGGGGCTGACAAGACACGATGTAAATATCTCAAAGTGTGTCAAAGTAGAGCTGAAGTCAGAAGATACACCTGTGTGTCACCTGAGTCCACCTGTTGAAGAAGAAATGACGCCTTCAGGGCTTCACGTGATGAGTTCAAGGTTCATAAAGAACTAATGAGGGAGTAGAAGGTCGTAGGTGAGAAACAGCCCCTGAGGAAAGTGTTGTTTCTGTTACACTGTGATGGTATGGGAATATGCACCATCACTGGTTTGTATTTAATAATAAATTAAAACCAGACAGCGAGGAAATGAGACACTTTTTCTCTCATTTTTTTACAGTGAGAGAAAAATGATGAAGGGAAGTTATACAAAAAAAGCAGTTTTAATCTTTTGATCCCTTCACTTCCCATCAGGTCTCGTATCAAACAAATTACCCAGAACGCACCTCTGCACACATCAGTCTCATTACCCATCTCCCCCTTCTTCTTCTGAGGCATTGGGTAAATAGCACCGTCTGTGGGGAGACGAAGAATCAACAACATAATGAGACTGCTGATGATGAGCCTAGTGTGTGTGTGTGTGTGTGTGTGTGTGTGTGTGTGTGTGTGTGTGTGTGTGTGTGTGTGTGTGTGTGTGTGTGTGTGTGTGTGTGTGTGTGTGTGTGTGTGTGTGTGTGTGTGTGTGTGTGTGTGTGTGTGTGTGTGTGTGTGTGTGTGTGTGTGGTTTAACTTCGCATGGAATTAAGTTGCTCATATCAGGCTTTGAATTAGCTCTGACTCAAGAGAGCTTGTACAGACTTAGGTTGTGCAAAAAACATTATGAAGTAAAGCATTAATTTATTCTTAACTTGTTTATCAGTTGCAAATGGAGCCAAGGGGAAGAGTTGCATTCACTATCTGGATGGATTGAGATCTTCTACTTAATGCAAACAATGATCCCTGCAGTCTAAGCCTGGAAATGTACATGAAGTTTCTTGTATTATGTTGTATATGCGTCTGAAGTGAAAACAACTGAGAGTTTTTGCGGTGACCGTGAAGAAAATTATGCAAATGTTCACATTTTCCCCACAAAGGGAGAAGGAATAGATGCATTTCCTGCATCTGGATTGAAGTAAATCAAAAGCTGTTTTCCAATTCCCAGAAATACATTTTTACTGAGCAACTTGGTGGGAAAATGGTTACAGAGTACTGTACAACGTTCAATTCTGGCCTTGGGACCTTTGTTGCATTTCTTACCTCTTCGCTCCTATCATTTGAAAGAATTTCAAATATCTATCTATATGTCTGTCTGTCTGTCTATGTCTGTCTGTCTGTCCGTCCGTCCGTCTGTCCGTCTATCTATCTATCTATCCATCTATCTATCCATCTATCTATCTATCTATCTATCTATCTATCTATCTATCTATCTATCTATCTATCTATCTATCTATCTATCTATCTATCTATCTATCTATCTATCTATCTATCTATCTATCTATCTATCTATCTATCTATCTATCTATCTATCTATCTATCTATCTATCTATCTATCTATCTATCTATCCATCTATCTATCTATCTATCTATCTATCTATCTATCTATCTATCTATCTATCTATCTATCTATCTATCTATCTATCTATCTATCTATCTATCTATCTATCTATCTATCTATCTATCTATCTATCTATCTATCCATCTATCTATCCATCTATCTATCTATCTATCTATCTATCTATCCATCTATCTATCTATCTATCTATCTATCTATCTATCTATCTATCTATCTATCTATCTATCTATCCATCTATCTATCTATCTATCTATACATCTATCTATCCATCTATCTATCTATCTATCTATCTATCTATCTATCTATCTATCTATCTATCTATCATCTATCTATCTATCTATCTATCTATCTATCTATCTATCTATCTATCTATCTATCTATCTATCTATCTATCTATCTATCTATCTATCTATCTATCTATCTATCTATCTATCTATCTATCTATCTATCTATCTATCTATCTATCTATCTATCTATCTATCTATCTATCTATCTATCTATCTATCTATCTATCTATTACTTTATTTCACCAGTGTTTTAATTATTTTTTCTACATTTAAAGACCTCCAAAACAACAACAAATGCAAATGGGAATAATGCAAACATAAATAATCAAAGACAAAGGACATTGACTGACATGACGTCACATTGGGGAAGTACAGTTAATTAATACAAATACATTCAATTCAATTCAATTCAAGGCTTTATTGTCATCTGTTCATTAGCTACAGTGTAGATATTTCAATGAAAAACTCCCAGGCTCCTCCAATAGTTCAACATATATGTAGGACATAGAACAAATAAAACAGATACAATTATGCTACAAATACAATTGAAATAGTGCAAGAAGAGTCTATATACAAGTAAATGGAATATGATATATTAGATAAATAATTAGCAAGATGCAAACAGATGAATGTTTATGGATGTCCTTTCAATACATACTTAAAACAACAATAATTAACACTGTCCTGGTATATGCCAGACAAAGAAATCATAAATAAATACCGAAAACATGTCTTACCTTCTCCTTGCCCTTGCCCTTGTTTGGTCCTTCCTCCTCCATCCTATCTAAACATCCATCTTTTTAAAGATTCAAGTCACAACCCCTCACAATCTGAACCATTCTCCATTGTCCTCCGATACAAGCCAGTCTTTGTCTGTGTGACACTGTGACAAGGGGACCTGGATGTCAACACCAACATGGCGGCGGCGGATCATTATGTCTGGCCACAGGGACGGTCAAAGGGGAAAGGTCAGAGGTCAGGGAACAGTCGCCATTTAAGGAGCCTCCTCTGTCAACACGTCTGTATTTAGCAGGAAGAGACAAAGCGTTTCCCTTCAGTACTCCCATCATTCTGCCATGTCATGTGCTGAATGTCGTGCATGCTAATTATATGGAGGGAAATTAATGGAAATGGAATGATGATGATGGAAAGGGAATACAGTACGTACTCCTGTGGGCACTGTTACCTCTCATCGTTCATATATATTTCACAGAAAGACAAACGTATATAATGAGTACAGTTTGCGACAAAACTAACTTCAGTCGAGGTTGACCTATTGGCTATTTGTTCTGGAACATTTGACCATATTACAATGTTGTATTTTTCAATTAATTTAACCTGTTGAACCCCATCGACCCGACCCCGGGCGGAAAAACGCATAATCTGCAGGAAACAGCGTCTGAGGGCTTCTTAATATTTAATAAACTATGAATGTTTCATATCCATGTAACGGGAAGAAACTCAGCTAACTGATCTTTTTTTTTTTTTTTTTGCAAAAAAAACCACAATGCTGACCCTCTGAATTAGCCACGAGCGAAAAAATGCTAACGGCGCTTGCACAGAAACTCACTCATAACACCCTTATTACTTATCGTAACTGCACATCCAACATATCGAATAGCATTGTGAGAATACACAGAATCGATAGGTATATATATCATCACTCCATGATAAGAACTCGCGAACTTATTAACAAAAATAGACATCACAACATGTGGCGCTAGGTAGCAAACACGGCAATACGACTTACCTTTGTCGTTGTCTGATCAAAAGTTGTCTTCAATGGCATCAAAACGATAAAAACGCTGCTGAAGGTTAATCCATAGGTTAATCCAATGTGTCTGTGTCACTTTGAAATGATTTTTGATAATCCATAAGCAATAAACCTACTTTTCCATTTTCAGATTTCAGAGCGTGAGATAGGTTTCGGTTTACGGCCAACTGCATGCCCCCACTTTTTTTTGGTAATGTTGGTGTGTATGTGGAAATTCCCCTTCGATTAAATTCTAATTTACAGTTTTTTACTATGTTCAATCTGAATTTTCTTTAAAATAAAAAACATCTATATTGATTCTGACTTTTCTACATCCAACTCACAGGTTTATCGTTACTTTGAGAAAAAAGATTATTAATTTTCCCTTTTTAGAAGTGTAGTTATGGTCATTTGTTCTGGAAATGTCATTTTCGAGCCTGAGACCTGAAAAACAGGGATGGGGTTGAACAGGTTAAGCTATTTAGCGATTTCTCGCTCAAGGGTTAGGGTTAGCAATACTTAAAATAATGTCCATTTTAGGTCCAGTTAATCACCAGTTCTAGAAGTTATTTTGAGGCAAGATTCTATTATTTGACAAAACTAACTCTAGGGTTAAACTACTCATTTGTTCTTGAGATTTTTACCACATTAGACCACAGTGTTGGAATATTTTAAGCTATTCTGGAATTTCGTGTCCATGGGTTAGGTTTAGGGTTAGGTTTAGGGTTAGCAGCACTTCACAAAATAATCTCCATTTTAGGTCCAGTAAATCGCCTGTTCTAGAAGTTATTGCCCATACTGTATACAGTATTTATATTCGGTTTTCAGGCAAGTTTCCATTATTCTGAACACTTTTAGGTCCAAGTTTTCACAAAACTAACTCCAATCAAGGTGTCATTTGTCATTTGCTTGGAGGGTTTTGACAATATAGGAACAGCTTTTGTAGAAATCTAAATGTTAGAATTTTCCATTCATTTCGGGATTTCTCGTTAAAGGTTAGGGTTAGCAGTATTTGACAATATAATCTCCATTCAAGGTCCACTTACCCACCCTTTTGTAGAAGTTATTGACCATAAGGGTTAGGGTTAGGGTTAGGGTTAGAACAGGGGTGTCAAACTCAAATCCGGCTTGTGACAACATTTTCTGTGGCCCCACAAGAGCTTGCAAAGAATAATACGTTTATTATACGGTTACATGCCGATTTACAGAAGCACGTTGCCCATAAACTACATGTCCCACAATGCATCTCAAATTTGACTTGTTTCTCAGAATTTGACTTTTTTTTCTTCAAAATATTCCTTTTTTCCCAGAATCTTTTTTACAAAATGTGACTTTTTTTTAAAAAACATAATCTTTTTGATTTTGACTTTTTTTCTCCAGAATTTGGCTTTTCTTTTCAAATCATTTTGTGACATTCTCACTGAAGAGACTTGCAATTATTTGCCCTCGACTTCTGCTTTCAGACGTAGTTAATTATGAAGTTATTACCCTATCCCATAATAATCCAATGCAGAGGCAGTAATGTCATATAATACATTGTTTTATATATATTAAATATTTGTATATGTATTTTGATATAGTCTTATATATAAAACTGGCCCTTTGAGTGCAACAAAGATGCTAAAGTGGCCCGAGATGAAATTGAGTTTGACACCCCTGAGTTAGACCATAAACAATATTTTCTTCTGTTTTCAGGGAAGTTTCCTTATGTTTATAAACATGTTCAAGGTTCAAGTTGGCTCAACAGTTGAGTTTAACCATGGCTGGATTAACACGTGGGCAAAACAGCCAATGGCCTTGGGGCCTAACAACTCTAGGGGAAGGAAAAGTCTGTGGACCCAAATGATCAAACTCCCAGAACCAAATCATAAGGATTTAGGGGTATATTTATCCCAAACACGTTCCTAATCTTGCTTTGAACTGACCCCCAAAAAGGCACAACCACACACTGTAAGATGACTAGATGTACCACAGCATTCTTTGTTATTGCAATCATAATGAAGAGGATCCTGTATTTCTGACTGGAGTTTGACAATGAACTCAAGACTTCTTTTTAGTGTCGCTTTAGGAATATTGTGTCTCATGTACCTATCAAAGCATTGAGCGCCTTTAAGTGATTTCATAAATCAGGCTCCCAGAGTACATGATTGAAATGTGTCTAACATCACTCTCTCCAGACTGAAGGCTGATGATAGTGGAGTGAGGACAGAGGCTGAGGGAGGCAGACAGAGAGAGGAGGGGGGGAGGGAAAGTGATAACCTTGTCTCTCGTTCATTGCTGTCTGCACAGTGATTTAATTTGGTCGCGCCGTCACACCTGAGCTAAAGCTCATCCATCACAGGTGCTGCAGGATCCCTCCATCGCTCCCATCCATCCTGACATTCCTATTTATCTGTCCTTCTCTACCTTTCCCCTCTTCCAAGGCTTTCACTGTCCCACTCTGTCTTAAATCTGCTCATCTCACTCTTTCTAATTCTGTTCAGCCCCTGTCTCTCCATCACTTTCTGCTGCTGGTGCAGTTACAGAGGCCCTGTTATGCTTTTTGGGGTTTCCCCTTCCGTCTGGTGTGTTATGTTTTTGTGCAAATGGTCTGCAAAGGCTAAAATCCCTGTCTTCCCTCCAGAGGCAGTGGGTGTTTCTCAATCGCGAGTACGCTTGCTTGGTAGCACATGTCTGCCGAGCATCTTGCTTCAGAAGCGAGGCAAGAATACTTCTTCCTGCCATTCGGAAAACAAAGAGTGGAACAGGCTAGCAAGTGTGCAGGTGTGCGTCATATGAGAGGCCCCGCCTTACATCTTCCACCACAGATTTGGGGAAATTGGTCCGTGCGCAAAGCATTGTGGGGATTTTAAGACCGCAAAGTCTACTCATGTGCAGCCTCGATATTTCTCCAAACGGAGTACGCCGGGCTCGGTAGATTTCCAAGTATACTGGAGATTGGAACAGTACTTCAGCGGCACTCGATGACGTAGTATGCTTGAAATAGTGGCTCTGAAGCAGCTTTACTCGACATTGAGAAACACCCACTTTCTCTCCCCCCTGCCTGAAACTATACTCCATTTGACTCCTTTGTTCACTTCTGTAACATAGTGACGTCACTATGTAACACTTGCGCTTCTATTGGCTCGCGCTTCAACAGATTGTACGTGATAGGCTAAGGGACGGGACATCTCTGAGCAGTTGACCAACCACAACAGAGCCGGCCAGCTAACCAATCAGAGCAGACTGGGCTCTGGTTTCAGACAGAGGGTGAAAAGAGGTGCTGCAGCACAGGCAGTATGAGACAAATAAAGAGCTTTTTGAACATTAAAGCATGGAGACATGTCACAGGAGAGACACTACATACTGATATGAACCTGACACATTAGCATAATAGGACCCCAGGTGAACTAGAAATGTCATGCATAATATTCACGTGTTGGTACCCCTGTTAATTACACAAGATCATAGGAAGGAAGCTATGATGTAGCAATGCTTCCTATCGCTGCATTTGATTCGCAACCTTGGCAAAGCATGACGTTGATGAGCACGTGTACATACACAGTAGATATATATGATATTCTTTCTCTGTAGCGGCTCCCACACTGTGGAACGATCTGCCCCTGCACATCAGACAGGCCTCCACACTGTCTGCTTTTAAATCGCTTCTTAAAACCCACCTCTTCTCCTTAGCGTATTAACATCTTTTAGATTGTTGCTTTTATTGCTTCTAAATTGTCTATTGTTTTTACTTGTGTTTTATGTGAGCTGTGCTGTGTTATTTCTGTGTATGTTTTTGTTTATTTGACTGTACAGCACTTTGGTCTGGAGGTTTTAAAGTGCTTTATAAATAAATCTGTATTGTATTGTATTGTATATATAAGTATAGGCCAATCTAAAGACAAAGAACCAAAGACTTCCTCTCCCTCAGAGCGTAGCCCCTCTGTGTCCTCGTGCTGTTTCTCAGCAGGTCTCCATGTTCTGTTAACACAGGTTCAGCTCCACGTCTCTTTGGTACAGTTCACTGAGCTCCCAGCATGCCTCCTGGCTCAGCCTGGGCCAAACTAATCAACGCATCTAGCGGGGGACAGGGGGACAGAGGTACCCCCCCCCGTCCCGTCCCCCGTCCCGTCCTTCCACAGGAACCATGCACACCTGAGCTCAGCCAACTGGGCACACACACACTCACACACACCACATGGACACACTCAAGTGCATTCAAACAGATACACGGCTGTGCAATAAACACGCATGTGCAATATACCCCTTCTGCAATTCAGACTTTATTTTTATTTCCATTTATTTCCAACCTGTTAACAGTAACAGTCATTTATTTGAAAAAATAAGTTAAAATATTAATATTCTGCTACTTTTTTTTTACCATAGTGTACTTATCTGCTATTTCTTTTTTGCTTAGTGTGTTTTTTTATTATTAATAACGTGTGTAAACGTAGTTATTTACATTTTTTAATATGTAAGTCTATTTTGTTGTACAGTACTTAATCTGCAATCTACTGGTGCAGTGAAACATTAGAGCAGGTGAATGGTAAGATATCCTTGACGGAGACACATGACGTACATCCTGAATTCCCTTTTCTGGTTTTGTCTTATTAAAGGGTCACAGTGAGTGGGAGTTGCCAATGAAAGGTACCCACATGTACAGCTAAACATTTATGTGTGTTTGCTACCTTCTCCGTGACCTTCTCCGTGTGACATCAGCCTCTCACTGGACCTGTTACCATGGCATTGGCCTGTGTGTGTGTGTGTGTGTGTGTGTGTGTGTGTGTGTGTGTGTGTGTGTGTGTGTGTGTGTGTGTGTGTGTGTGTGTGTGTGTGTGTGTGTGTGTGTGTGTGTGTGTGTGTGTGTGTGTGTGTGTGTGTGTGTGTGAGAGAGAGAGAGAGGTTATACAATATTGTCACCCACATTTATGTCTCTCCAGAAAAATATTGATAGAAACCATTTTCTTTCCCATTACACGACTGGAAACACATCATAACACTAAAAATACTTTATTTGGAAAAAAAATCGCCCGAAGGACAGATTCATTGCCATGTTATGACACGTTTTGACCCTGACGCATGCAGCGTAGTTATCGAACAGTACCACCAGACTGGGTCGCAGTTTACATGTGACTTTACTGAGTGTGTGATTTTATGTTTACAGGGTCTGACTGGCAAGCAAATAGTGAAATTCTCCAGGCGT
>NW_022988159.1:355000-462500 GCF_902827165.1 Trematomus bernacchii
AGGAAACAACGTCTAAGGAATCTTAATATGTAATAAACTATGAATGTTTTATATCCATGTAACGGGAAGAAACTCAGCTAACTGATCTTTTAAAAAAAAAAATCCACAATGCTAACACTCAGCCTCTGAATTACCCACGAGCGAAAAATGTAACCTAAAACTGCACCTAAACTCACTCATAACTCCCTTATTACTTATCCTAGATGCACAGCCAACCACTCGATTAGCATCTCCTGGAGACACTGAATCTGTGTAAAAAACCTCAACACTCAGTGATAAACATTTGCGACGCTATAAACGAAAGCGTACATCAGAACATGTGGAGCTAGGTAGCTCGAAACGCTAACATGGTTTACCTTGGTCAAAACTGGTCTTCAATGGCATTAAAACGATAAAAAAAACGATGCTGCAGTTAATCCATAGGTTCATCCAATGTATCTGTGCCCTCTTTGAAATGATTTCTGATAATCCATAAGCAATAAAACTGCTTTTTTGTTTCCAAATGTCAGAGCGAGAAATCGGTCTCGGTATTTACATGCGCGCAGCCCCCACCTTTTCTCTTTACAATGAGTGTGTATGGGAGCCTCCCCCTTCGATTCTATTGGCTCTAACGGTCAGAAAGAGGTGTCAACCATCAAAATCGAGCAAGGGGGGCCAGAGATATGGAAAAAAAAATATTTTCACCCAAATCACCTCAGAGGTGGAGTGGTTTTGGCTAAACCTCTCTAAAAAGGTCAAATGTCACTTGTTTTGCATCAATCTTGATACAGGGTACTTATTATATGTTGTACTTTGGATTCCTAAAGCTTTTAGTCTACTAACCCATCATCCAAGGGTAGTTTTCACTATAAGTAAAGAATAATTTTTGGACGGACACTATAATTTACAGTTTTTTACTATGTAAAATCTGAATTTTCTTTAAAATAAAAAACATCTATATTGATTCTGACACTTCTACATCCAACTCACAGATGTAACCTTGCTTTGATAAAGAAATTATTCATATAACCCTTTTAGAAGTTAAGTTGTAGTCATTTGTTTTGGGCATGTCATTTTCGAGCCTGAAACATGAAAAACAGGCTTGGTGCTTAACAGGTTAAACCTGACGCTATCTATTGGCCACTGGGCAAGATTTAAATGTAAGATTGACATCCAACAAGTCAACTAACAAAGCTGAAATTATTCATACAGTTTGTATTAGACCTGATTGAACTGAATATACATTTTCCTGGCTCGACTAAGTTATTAGGTCTATAGTCTTGATCATTGAAAGGACCCATGAAGCCTCCTTGTCAAGAGAGTGCTGTGTAAAATCCATCCAAGAGGAGGCTCAACCTTTAAAGTACTCACATTTATCAGAGCTGCCTTTTACAGCATCAAACATTTCAATAATTCTAACAATGTGAGTGCTTCAGGTATTTACTGTATAAGAGTGCCAGCAAAAAAAGGAGGAGAAGAGAGTGAAGCTGTATGCAGGATACCAGAGTAACTTAGAAACCCACTCCCACAGTAATTAGAGCTTCATGAACACCTCTGATCTTTATCAATATATGTAATACCTGTAACTCATATCCTGCTCCTTGTGGAGATCAAACCAAACGTCTTCATTTTGAACGCTTTCATTCTTTTTTCAACCCCAAAACCTTTACATTCACACAAGACTGGAACCAAAATACAAGTGAACTGGCACCGTGTTGGTTCCACCAGTCTCTCCAAGATTGTCCTCCCTTTTACAACATCAAGTGAGTAACCCAGTTTGTGTGGGATTTGGTCATGGGAAGGCTCGCTGCTGCTCCACTAGAGCAAGAAACACACACAAATACACACGAACACACACAAACACACACTGAGGAATAATGTGTGCAGCTATTGTCACACTTGGAGTCCAGGTCATGCACTCAGTTATTGTCTCTGATCTAGAGCCCAAGAAAAGCCTTGGCTGGCAGTGTGTGTGTGTGTGTGTGTGTGTGTGTGTGTGTGTGTGTGTGTGTGTGTGTGTGTCTGTGTGTGTGTGTGTGTGTGTGTGTGTGTGTATGTGTGTGTGTGTGTGTGTGTGTGTGTGTGTGTGTGTGTGTGTGTGTGTGTGTGTGTGTGTGTGTGTGTGTGTGTGTGTGTGTGTGTGTGTGTGTGTGTGCTGATTTTGGTGAAACAATAACAGGTTTGTTGCTTTCACATCATTTCCCCCCTGCATACACACCAGAAGTGCAAAGGAGTTCTCGCGGTGTGTACACACTTAGATACACACTTAGATACACACTTAGATACACACTTAGATACACACCATCCGCCCTCCCATGCACACATGTTGCATACACAAACAAACACAAACACACAGAGCCTCTGATCCTGGTAAACCATGTAAACCACAAGAGGAAGCTGTCATTATTCTCCCTGAGGAGCTCGCATGGTGTAATTCAAAAAGATAAGAGGACAAATTAGCTGAGAATTCATTATGTGTTTATATTCAGTGAGTGGGCATTATAGAGAGGTTTATGAATGGCAGCTGTTGATGGGATAACTTTACAAGAGGATGAACAGCGGCCATGGAAAATGTATTCCATGCAGCGTTTCCTTAACGGATCATTTAATCCAAATGGCATTTGTTTAACCCAAAATATGTGAACATCAATCGCAATCGTGCTCACATTTGTTAACATATTTTGCACGTGTACGTATAGTTTCGTTAATGTACGAGGGATTTGTTATGATTGGTCGTTTCTCGGAGAGCCAAACAGCCAAACCTGATCCGCCGTGGAAAATCCACAACGCAGGCGGAAAAGATCCGGACACCAAACAATGTGTTCAGATCCATGTTTGCCCATTCACTTCCATTTTGTTTGCTTTCACTGCTGGCATGTGTTACATACGTGTGGGGGTTGTACTTGGATATATGTAGGCATAGAGTGGTGGGGAGTTGGGGGTAGAAAGGGCAGATGTTGGGATTAAATGAGTGGGCTGGATTTTGAGAGTTAAGCGCATAAAGAACCAAGGTTTAATTTAAGGGATTTTGGTCAGTGTGCTGGTTCTTCATGTAATGACTCACAGAAACCTCTGCTTCTTTATGTCAAAGAAACAAACCTACAAAGTCAGATAACGGGTATTTGTAATACTTTGATCTAGTTTGCTAGATATTGTAATCTTGAGCCTGAATTCACTTATTTTCTTGGTCATTTCGGGTCAGCAAAAACAAGGAAAACATGCCTGATATCCACTTTTAATTAGATACAGCAAAGTTGTTAGCAAACAGTGACCTATTTACACATCCAGCAGATCCGCTGCGAAATTATTCTATTCCTGGGGTCGTTTTTGTTTCCAGCTCATGAGTATAATTTAAATATTCAATTTCCTTCAAGCTCTGTTTTTGGTCTCAACTAACTTTTAAGCATAGCCTCTTAGATACTGGTATGACGGAGCCTGCTTTAGCTACTAGTAAGTTCAGAAGGATGTTCATATCATCTATTTACAGCACATGGTTGATCATTGATGCAAAAACAAGAAAACAGCAGCCTTTAGTGTGATTATGACACAGTATAACGCGCAAAAAAGTAAACATTAGGACTTATGTTAGGTAACGTACCTGATTTATGTAAATAGTTTAGATTGATTATGTCACAAGCTTACTTATGTTAACTTAAATATGATGCTCCAACCAAAGTATTGAACAAAAATATGAAAAGACAACCATTGAATGTTTTATATATACGGCTGGTTCTGTGAAGTGGCTACCCTCGGTTACAATTGGACTTTAATAAGGCTACATAAAGTACCTATAGGTTGGTGACCAAAAGAAAATGAAAGTAACCCTGTAAGATAACTCTAGAAAATTGCACACTGAAAACATATTTTCATATACAGTCTCTCTTAACAAAAAGAGTCCATGTTTTGTGGACAAAGCGCAACCCACTGCTGTTTCAAAGGCCCATTGTATTCTTCTCAGGAGATTTCACGTGTCACTTTCATTGAAACAGTACCAGAATTTCAGTTGGACAAATAGCTTCAATAAAGTGGGGATGGGAAGCTTCACACATTGGTCCAAACCAATAAACCAGTGTATTTGTACAACTATATCTTCCAATTTTATGGAACTATATAGGGCCCATTTTATAAAGAGTGTTTTTTTTTCTGGTCACCGGTTGGCTGGTCTGGATGTTATTGCATGAGTGTGTGTGTGTGTGTGTGTGTGTGTGTGTGTGTGTGTGTGTGTGTGTGTGTGTGTGTGTGTGTGTGTGTGTGTGTGTGTGTGTGTGTGTGTGTGTGTGTGTGTGTGTGTGTGAGACCCACAATCCAAAAGAGACGACGAGGTGGAACGTGAGACTCCAATGCTAGGTTTCACTTAATCATCTCCTGATGCTAGTGTAAACACTGAATCAGATTTGAGCTAATTGGGTTTGTAGTCAGGGTAAATAGAGTAAAAGGAAACCTCTCGCTCATTCGGCAGATCTTTCCAACCAACTCACAGCTCCTCTGTTCACTCATTCATTATTTAACCAGAAAGACAAAATGTTGAAACTTGTGCCAGGTATTTTCCCCCTCCTATATATTCCTCTGATCCGATGTTATAAAAAGGATTTCTGTCTCCTCAAAGTCATATGTAATTTCCATAATGTTGTTTAGTTGGACCAGAAGTTTTCCCTGCGTTGGGTAATTCGATTTTTCTTGAAAATAAGGCCGCTGGAATAGGTTATGGAGAAATGCATGGTATATATAATTTAAAGAACCTCTTCATCAATTCCCTGGCTTTGGTTTTTGAGATATATCACATCTGCAGTTATGGATCGCCCCCCCCCCCTCCTCCTCTCTCCCTCTTTTGGCATTCACGGCGCAGTCTCGAAAACTTTTTGCCGTCCAACATCTTGTCACTCACATCTCCCCTCGCTTCCTCTCTCATCATACTCGGTAATGTAGTCACACTGATTGCATTCTTCCACTAATCTAATTCTTCCCTCTTTCAGCCCCCCAGGGACTTGGAGTGGATTCACGTCACATCCATTTCAATGCCCCCCCCCCTTTTCTCTTTTCCTCATGACAGCACATACTAACTTTAGATTGAAAAGACCCATAAGCCTCGCCTGCCTTAACCACTCCGATCACATTACCGCCTTCACAAAAACAAAGCTAACTGCTTCGATCTCATTATACAACCACGAGAACCAGTGGACTTCAGTGATCCACATCAAAGAGCATCGTACCCAGCAATTAAGATAACATTTATTCCCTTTATCGTTTATTTCACCAAAGCAAATTAGCACGGGCTTCAAAAGCAGTGGCTATCGCTACATGACGCTAATTTGTTCTAGATGGTCTGTCCTTTTCCCTCAGAAGATCCATAAAGCATGCACCCCTGCAAACCTTCACAGAAATATCTTTGATCAGGGACTCCAAATCCCATGGTGCATTGCTAATCCGTGCGTTAGAGTGATCAATGGCCGCCCAGGTCGTCGGGGTCAAAAGGTCGCTGACTGGACTTGTTAGGGGTCAGTGTTTCTTTGAGCTAAAGAGACAGGCGAGACAAAACAAGCCTTTCTCTCAGCCTCTAAACAAAACAAAAAAAAGGGAAATCAAACGGCGTCTCCAAGACATAACAAATCAATCTTTCTCCTTCTGGCGAGAGATCAGGATTGATTATCTGGATGCACACAAGCCTTCACGTTATTCTGAGTCTGAAATGGAAGGATAAACAGAACGTGAAATTCAATAGTAAGGAAAGATTATTGGGAAAAGAGCAAGGTTTTTCGTCAAAGAGTTGGAGATTATTTCATGTCTTTGCTTGAGTTGACTCTCTCTTTTGAAAACAGTAAACATCCACAAACCCCAAATCCTATTTCTGGAACAACTTGAGGAAATGCCTCTTCCAAACCAAGCCCCTCTGTTTCTCTATTTCTTTTATGTGAAGGTCATTTTTCCAACACTCACATCAAACTCTCTTTCTTAAATTATGAAATAGAAAGCCGCTGATGGCAGTGTCAGAAGCGCCCAAACAGAGCGGAGTAAACACAGACACATTGATCCCACAGAGCTCCGTGTTTCTTCCACTGTCTCCTTCCCGAATGATTGAAAGTAAATAAATCACAAACAATGATCTTCCCTCACAGCAGGAGCAGTGATGGTGTTTGTGACGGACCGCGACCGAGCAGATTGTTAATACGCAGAGGCAGAGGGAGAAAGTGTCGTCACGTTATCAGCATTTTTCTTGCAATCATTTGAATCAATCTCTGCCTCTTTCATGCATTGAGGAAGAGCAAATGAAGCTTTAATAACTAGACCTGAGATTGCACAGTCGGTGGAGAAGCAGAGGAAGGAGACTTGTCGCTTACTTTATCCGGGTTTAGGAAGACATGTGTTTATTAAGCAAGCCTTGTTGTCCAAAATGTGCCAAACAAAGACGTGCACAAAGTACTCAGATCTTGTACTTAAGTAAAAGTAGTAATACCACAGTTAAGAAATACTCTGTTACAAGTAAATGTTTTGCATTCATTTTACTTAAATAAAAAGGTACAAAAGTATTGGCACCAAAATATACTTAATGTACCAAAACTATAAGCACTCAGTATGCAGAATGGCTATTTCCTGATATTCATTAAATACGTCATATGACCTTTTATACCAGGTATCATGATCCAAAAGTAAAAAATCACTTTTAGTAAATGTAATGGATGCCAAGGAGTTGAGACAACCCCAACATAACAAACAAATCCTTTCTACAGAATTAACACTACTGTAGAACCGCCAATCGGGTCAATTTGACCCAGAGCTGTTTTTTATTGTATGTAACTTTTTTTGAATACAATATTAAAGTCTCCCAGTCCGTGACTTTTCCTGAAAGTGTGTTATGTAGCACCCTATGTTGTTAAAAATTGTCAGTATGAAGTCAGATTGAAGAAATCGACAAAACAATTGCCATTTATACCTATTTCCGCCCAGCGGGTCATATTGACCCCACCCTTTTTCATATAAACATGACGTGTTGCCATAGCAACGCCTTTTGTCTACTGCGGTTCCTCTTAGATAGATTGAGAGATAGATGAGAGAGAGAGAGATAGATGGATAGATATATTGATAGATAGTTATAGATAGAGAGAGAGAGAGATAGAGAGAGAGAGAGAGAGAGAGAGATAGCGAGAGAGAGAGAGGAGAGAGAGAGAGAGATGAGAGAGAGAGAGAGATGAGAGAGCAGAGAGAGAGAGAGAGAGTAGAGACAGTCTGTAGTGAAGTAGTGCGGGAGACTGCTTGCGCTGCGCTCCGCAGCAAACAGCTGTGGGGCGAGTTGAAAGTAGGCTACGTTATACTGGCCAGGGTGTCTAAATAATGCTTCCGGGCCAGCGGGCCATTTATAATGTCGAGCCCTGTAACATATGAAAAGCTGAGAGTCCACAGATTCTATTGGTATACGTTTCATCCCTGTGCGATCAAAACTCACTGTTCAATAAAAGAACATTTTACCTTGAAAATCAATGCATTCTAATAGCGGGTCAATTTGACCCAGTTGGCGGTTTTAGGTATAAAAAAACCTCTGGCGGTTCTAGTGTTAAACGTACCTAACAAAACAAATAAAAAAACATACAGGCTTCTTGCCTAACTCCTAACAAAAACAGGAGAAAACGGGATTCAAACAAAAAAGGTTTCTCACTCATTACATTAAACTAAAAGCACGTCACCTAAAACAACTTAGATTAGATTATTTACAAAGGAACCTACTTACTAAATCAACTAGAGTAAAAGTACATCAAAATAGTACTTAAGTAGCAATGTACCGATACAGTAGCATTTGCAATGGTTTGGCTTAATGATACTCATGGTTAAATGCACTTTTGTTAGTAACTTCAACTTAGTGTCATCCAAATAATGTAAGAGTACTTGAGTAAGTGTACTTTCAGTTTTCACTTTTGTATCCCTTTGTTTTCCTGCTTGTGCTTAAATGCTTCCCTATATTAGTGTACCTTATATCAGTGTCTCCAAATGCTCTCATTGTTGGGTGTGTGCCCGCCCGATGCCACAGGTATCTGCTCAGTGGAGTGTGAGCCGCTACACCTGTCCTCCCCTCAGGGGGCGCTGTCCTCGGCCAGCTGGCAGCGCGGGACAGAGGAGCGGACAGATTGGAGAAGCTGTGGGACATCGGGACGAGCAGAAGACATGGCTGAAGGTGAAGGAGAAAATAAAGGGGAATAGGAAAAGTACAGAAAGAAGAACGAAAGGTAAGAGCAAGGTGGATGGAGATTTTCCAACAAGCGTACGCATGAAGGAGGGCGAATGAAGGGTGAATACGGTTGTTCTATTATAATAAAGTACTGCTGGGACTCATGTTCTAGCATAAGCATGATCCACCCACTACTATACAATACTTTACACCAATAAGGATGAAAAATACATTTGTGTGCGATACAATTGAATATGAGTTGTACTTCGGTTTGATAACATAACATTTACAACAAATAGTAGCCAACACATTATAAGACATGGCAAGAAGGTATTTTATGCCAAGAAAAGCTTGC
This sequence comes from Trematomus bernacchii, assembly GCF_902827165.1. NCBI lineage: Eukaryota > Metazoa > Chordata > Actinopteri > Perciformes > Nototheniidae > Trematomus > Trematomus bernacchii. The sequence continues at coordinate 363,490 of NW_022988159.1, forward strand.
ATTTGCTTTAGATAATTAAAGATTGAAATACAAAAGAAACCCAAAACACACAAAAATGGCACTAAAATTCAGCAACTTTGAATGGTGTCATGGTATACAGTATGATGCCAGCTGTAATGTGTCCATCATTACATAGTATTATAAACTAATATTAGTAATAGTCATTTGGTTTGTTTAAATCCAGAGTGAAGATTCATATTGGACTGTTAATTCAAGGACTTACAGTAAAACAAGTATTCTTTTGAAGGTTGGTGCACTTTACATACAACATGCAATCACATATTCGAGCGTTGTCACTTCAGGCTTTTATTTTGAATATCATCATAATCTGTTTTTACTTGACTGTCGTATCTAAAATATTTGTCTCTATCTATGTCGTTATTTATCTGATTTTACCGTGTGTATCTTCATCCCTCACACTGTCTGTGTCCTGGGTCTAGTTAGGGTGTGTGTGTGTGTGTGTGTGTGTGTGTGTGTGTGTGTGTGTGTGTGTGTGTGTGTGTGTGTGTGTGTGTGTGTGTGTGTGTTTCTCTGTGTGTCAGCTTCCCTCTTTCCTGCCTCCAGGCTGGAGTGTCAGACGGAGAAGTGAGATGTCTCTCTCCGTCCATATGCAGTTGTTAGCTAAAATACTGCTTCGCTGCTGCAAACAGCCTGGGGTGTTCAGGCAACACACACACTCACACACACGTGTGCATATAGTGATGACTACACAATATACTACACAAACAGTATACTTTATACATGGGATATACTATACACACACCTCGGCAAAACGGACAGCTTATATCTCATTAGGTCGCATTTCATTCAGCGGTCATACAGTATATAGTGGGACAACACACAACACACACACACACACATACACATACACACACACACACACACACACACACACACACACACACACACACACACACACACACACACACACACACACACACACGCAGCACTGTCCATAGGCCTACTCCACGGGGAATATAGCACAACAGAGATTGAAAGGTAAGACAGTCAACACAGTGAGGGCTGAAAGTGATAGTGGGTCAAAGATATACTTACTGTAGGCTGAGAGGAAGTGAAAGAGGAGAAGAGAGGTGAGAAAAAGAACACTTAGAAAAAAATAGAGACACTAAATGTGGTGAAAATGTTGTGGCATTCGAGGTAAAGAGGGCCAAAGAGAACCAGCTGCATAAGGAAAGTCCAAGAAGTAGAGGAGTGGGGGATAGACCAAGTGCCAAGTACCTCAGAAATCAACTGCCAGGCATAGAAAGAGCCAGAGACACTTTGCACACACAATTTGAAATTGAGCCCATTTCAGCTCTGCATTTGAACCAGCGGCTACACCCAATGTTCCCAAACACTTTTGATTTGGGTCCCGCTCCCCTCCCCAGAAAAGAAAAGCATGACATTGACCAAGTCAAAGCTGCAGCCTGAGCAGAGCTGATGTTCTGCCTTCGTACCCAAAGTGATTCTGCTGTTGTGATCTGGGACAGAGTTTGTGTTCCCCCCCTTGAAATGTTTGATGAGGCTTTTGTCATGTTTGGGATCATGCTTTTTGACCGTATTAAAAGAAAGAAGATGTATGGTTAAACCAAAGTACGTTCATTTGGGTTCAAATATGACGTTTTTGAAGGCATATGCTAATAAAAGTGCAAAAACACCCCATGAAAAAACCCTTAACTTAACTAGGTCCTCATACCGTACCGTTGTTAGTAGCCTTCCAAATAACCTTTGATCTGGCATCTGGTTAAATTCGATTTTTAGACAAACATCTGATCACCAGATCCACTTGTGTTTCTACAGTTTTTAGCCACATCTTGAGTCCTTTATTCGGAAAATAGAGTTGGCTGTCATCCTGAAATGTCATGCTGAAATGTGTCTTTAGGTTGACTGTCCAGGGACTACAGATGAAAAATAGCCTCTTGGCTAACTGGCACATTTACAGAAATGTTAATTAATGTGCACTGTCCCTGTTAAATAAATGAATACAAAAAAAATCCAGTCCCATATTGGATTCAGACGCTTCCCGTAGTTCACTGCTAACGTTTCTGCAATGTGTTTACTTCAACCAGGTTGTTGTTTTAAAGGCGAATGTGACAATTGTCCCTGCGCTAGCTAGCACTGATTGTTCGTGGTTAGAAAATTATTACAGACTGCCAATAAAATGTAGACTGTACTGGTGACTTTTAAAACCAGTATAGTGTTGCGTTCATGAAAGAATGGAGAGAAAACACTCATAGAATTTTTTTTGTAAAGTGCTGTGTTTACAGGAGCTACTGCAACCACTGCTAGCACCGCAACTTCTGTAACGTACCCAAGATGGCAACTGTTCAGTGTTCCTCACTTAAAGGGGACCTACTGTATCATGCAAAATGCACTTTTGTACGTCTTTTATACATGAATATGTGTCCCCGGTGTTCCAGGGAACTCACCAAGTGTCAGAAAACACAACCCTCTCTATTTTCCTCCATACCCAAATCTCTAAAAAAGGGGCTGCAACGGATCTGATAAAAACTGATCCAAATTTGAACACTGTCCTGACGTCAGGACGGTGGCGCTACGACTATTGGGCCAACTCCACCAATCAGGAGGAGACAGCCACGGCCATTGCCGTTCGAAAGCGCTGGAGACGTTGTAGTACATATGCCAGGCCTCTAGATGGTGCTGTTGCTCACTGAATCAGCCCTTGCAAAAACAGAGCTAACATTTTTCAAATTGAGCGAAATGAGGCATGGCTAAAATGCATGATCTGTTTGGTATTTTGAAAAAAAAAAAGTATAAATATGCCTTATATAGGTATGGTCCTACACTATATTATTCAAATATAGCATGATAGGTCCACTTTAACTTTTAGACAGTAAAGAGTGCGCCATCTGGGTATTTATATTACCCTGCATATTGCCATACTTTGCATTGGGATGCACTCAAAATATCAAATGAAAGTAAACAAGTATGTGAATATAGACACAGCTAAGACAGGAGTTACAAAATCACAAAATGTTTGACCAACTTTATCAGATAAATGAAATGTAACTCATAACTCAACGACTACCTCAACAATGAACCTTCAAGCTGTACTTTGTTAAAGTCAGAGATAAAGAAACAGTGAAAAAAACGTCAATGATAATCACTGTAGCCTATGCTTTGTCTCTGCCTGTGTATTGACAGTATGTGCCGTCTCTTATCCACTTCAGCTCCTCACTGCATTCACACTGTGAGCATCTGTGTGTGGATGTATTACACCTGTGTTGTCAGATGTGATATTTAACTCTTTAACACCCCGGTTCTGTTCATCACTATCCTCTCACCCTCGCAGATTCTCATGTGGTAATGTTTGGACGCGATGAAAGGCAACTCAAAACAGATTTATCTGTGGCGCGGCGGGGACGCAGTCTGTGAAATGTGGCAGTGCTTTCGGACCCACAGGAAGCTGGATGGATGAGAACCAAAACCAGACGCCAATACGAGAGAAACCGGGGAGGGATTGTGCTCTCTGAGAGGTATGCACATTTTAAAAAACATCAGCTTTGTTTTGCCTTTGCTGCATTAAGACCTGCTGCTTTGGCACGACACACACACACATACACACACACACACACACACACACACACACACACACACACACACACACACACACACACACACACACACACACACACACACACACACACACACACACACACACACACACACACACACACACACACACACTCACTCTCACTCTGCCTGGTGTATGTGCAATGCGTATGGTTTGCATTGGTTCTGCTGCTGGCTTTTGTAAACACAGCTAACTGCTTGTGTATGTCTGAGTCCTGCACGTTCTCAGACTTCTGAATGAAAGGCTACCTCTATCTCCCTCTATCTCCCTCTCTATCTCCCTCTATCTCCCTCTCTATCTCCCTCTCTATCTCCCTGTCAGAGGTGGGAAGTAGTGGAGTACAAATACTTTGTTACTGTACTTAAGTACATTTTTCTGGAATCAGTACTTTACTCCACTACTTATTTTTCTGACGTCTTTTTACTTTCTACTTCTTACATGTTGAGCACAAATACCTGTACTTTCTACTTCTTACATGTTGAACACAAATACCTGTACTTTCTACTTCTTACATGTTGAACACTAATACCTGTACTTTCTACTTCTTACATTTTGAACACAAATACCTGTACTTTCTACTTCTTACATGTTGAACACAAATACCTGTACTTTCTACTTCTTACATGTTGAACACAAATACCTGTACTTTCTACTTCTTACATTTTGAACACAAATACCTGTACTTTCTACTTCTTACATTTTGAACACTAATACCTGTACTTTCTACTTCTTACATTTTGAACACAAATACCTGTACTTTCTACTTCTTACAAGTTGAACACAAATACCTGTACTTTCTACTTCTTACATTTTGAACACAAATACCTGTACTTTCTACTTCTTACATGTTGAACACTAATACCTGTACTTTCTACTTCTTACATTTTGAACACAAATACCTGTACTTTCTACTTCTTACATTTTGAACACAAATACCTGTACTTTCTACTTCTTACATTTTGAACACAAATACCTGTACTTTCTACTTCTTACATTTTGAACACTAATACCTGTACTTTCTACTTCTTACATTTTGAACACAAATACCTGTACTTTCTACTTCTTACAAGTTGAACACAAATACCTGTACTTTCTACTTCTTACATTTTGAACACTAATACCTGTACTTTCTACTTCTTACATGTTGAACACAAATACCTGTACTTTCTACTTCTTACAAGTTGAACACAAATACCTGTACTTTCTACTTCTTACATTTTCCAAACAGGCTGGTTCCTTTAGTTTGAATGTGTGTTTGGTGGCGTGATCATTATTATTTAGAGTCATTGCGTGCCTATTGATTTGAACACGATCCGTGTATCCATCATTTCCTGGTCTTCTCTAAAGAAGAGGGACCAATGAAAACGTTGTTATGTTGCCGTTGTTCAGCATGGAAACATTCATTAGCTAACAATGACATTATTGTTCTATTAATATAAAGGGAGGTCAGGTACTCTTTAAAACAGATGCTAGTTATGGGTACTTTTTACTTAAGTACATTTCAAAGCCCATACTTCTTTACTTTCACTTGAGTAAAGAAGTTTAGTCAGTACTTTTACTTTTAGCAGAGTATTTTTAAACACGAGTATCTATACTTCTACTTGAGTAAAGGATGTGTGTACTTTTGCCATCTCTGTCTCCCTGTGTCTCCCTCTCTCTTTCTCCCTCTCTCTCTCCCCCTGTCTCCATGTTGCTCTCTGTCTCTTCGTTACCCTCTGACCTTCTTTAACGCTGTCACAGGCGTGTGTGTTGTCACGCGTGTTTAGGTGAGAGTGGGACATGTGATCCCTGCAGGCCAAGGGTTACACACATTCAATGTCATCCACCACTGTTGACTGTAAGTCGCTTGAGGACAAAGAATGTGTGTGTGTGTGTGTGTGTGTGTGTGTGTGTGTGTGTGTGTGTGTGTGTGTATTTAGTTTGGCCTTGCTCACTTCCTGCATGGAGTCCATACCTTGAATGCATCACTTTGCGGAATTTTGACACAATAAAAATGTCCGCATTTTACTTTAACCATTATTCTTGCACTATTTATATTTATTTGACTGTGTCTTAAGTGTATTGTATGTTTCACTGTCGAAGGAGACTTCCTTTGGACTTTAAATGTTATCATGTTTAATCATATAGACAGCTATATTATTATTAATATCAGCACTAGTAAAAAAAAAATGTTGATCCAATACCAGGCATGTGACCCCTCTGCCCAAAGAAAATAAACAATTATCTAAAAGTATTCATTGTTATACTTTGGTATTCATTGTTATACTTTTGACCACATGCATGAAGCGATATCCGAACAAATATCCTTTTTTTGTTAGTGTAAGTTCAAATTGTCTCTCGTCTTTCAGAGAGAACATTTAGGAGTGGTCGAGCGCACCCTTAAAAAGCTGAAAAACAGTTTTATTCTCAAGTTATTTGTCAAACCCCCCTTTTTAAATGTGGGAAACCTTGGTGGCATCTCAATGACTTGCCATGTGCCAGAGGAACTGCACATGGCACAGCACCTCCCCTGACAGCGTGTATGGGGTGTTGCTTTTGATCAAGTGGTATTCTTCATTCAGTGCACCTAGATAAAAGCAAATGGAGTGTGTGGTGCTTCTGGACTTGTCTTATCCCTTCTGCTGCTGCACAGGAGCTCTTAGCACTTTGTTCATTACAGACAGGTGCACCTCGTTGAGCAATGCAGCTCACCTGAGAGGATCCACTGGGGAGGGGAAGAGACAACAGCTCAGGGAAGAAATGCAACCGTAACCTTAAAATAAAGAGTTAGTCACACTCAAACGCGCTCAAACGAACCAGCAGGGAATGTGCTCTTAAACCTTAAGTGGAAAGAACAACAGCAATTGACTCAGCGCACTACACAAACTAAAAATCTTGCCAAGTATAATTGTCTAATATCTAGTCAGAATATGTCTTTACACCCGATATAAGACATAATAACTTCAGAAGAAACACTGCAGTGAGATATCGGGTCTTGTTTTAAGACAATGCATCATCTTGTTAAAGGTGGGGTAGGTAATTCACTTCAGAAACACTTTTTGTTATATTCCATGGAATGCTCTTAACATCCCGATAGCAATGAATACATTAAATGCTTTGACAATCAATACATACAAAAATGTCATCTGTGGAAGCCGTAGTACTGTAAAAAGCACGACCAATCATCTGAGCCGGCCCGGGTAAAATAACTGGATGGCCTACCTGCCTGTCAGCCTTCCATCTGTGCACAAACTTATCTCGTGCCCTCATTGGTCATGTGCGCGTTCGTGTGTGTTGGAGGAGGGGCTCTGTAAGGAAGTCTGAAGGAAGGGGCAGATCTTTTTCCGCTGCGTTCAAATTCTAGCGCATTCGAGCTGGTTTCTCCATTCCCTATCTTTTAGTCAAATCATCTTATATTGAGATGTATCTCAGATGAAACCCCTTCTTTTTTTTTACATATTTATTGGAAAATCACCAACTAACAGAAACACTTTTGAGCATTTGCGGCTTGTTTTGTAACACAACATTTCCTGATTCTGGTCAAATATAGTTAAAAAATAAGTGTTCTCGCAGCTAATTACAAGATCTGATTGATCTAAATATCCCTTCTTCAAGGAATCTTACCAAGCAAATGTTCACTTGTTCTATTGGCAGATTTTTGTACTTATTCCAAGTGAAAACACCTTGTTTTCATTAATGTTTAACTTGTTTATGGAACAGCATTTTTTCCAGTGCTTGATTAGGACCACCCAAATGATGCTGCAAAATCATCAGCATAACCAGGCCATTGACACAAAACTACACCCGTAGAACAAATCAGAGACTTGGGTTCAAGCACAGCTGATTACAAGCAGCAAAACAGCCTACTAAAGATTCACCTCAATTAAAAAAAACTGCTTTTCAAGCCACCGATGAAACATTAAAACAGTTTCAAGTACGACAAGAAGAAAGTGACTACAGCTTCATGAGAGGAGACTGCCTTTTACTTCGTATCTATGTGTATAAATGCAGCCTACGTTTTACCAAAATGACGCAAAGGAAGTGGTTCCCTTGAAATGTTTGCATTGCAATTGCCGGCCCATACTCACGTAACTAAGTATGTTCTTCTAGACAATTCTGCACCCTGCGAAAAACCTTCTTGGCCTAAACTTAAAAACACGTTTACAGCAGCTACCTCACCTCAAACCTATCTTCACCATGAGTTATTTGCCATATACATAATATTACGAAAGCTCAACCATACCATAGTTTCTCTGTGCCTATACTATAGAAAACATATATATTGTCTCTCAGATGATCCCACTTTCTAGTATCAATATGTTGCCGGTTGCATGGTGGATGCACGTTCTGGTCAACTTGGTGGTCGTTAAACCTGCTATATAAGTTTTCTGCATTATTTTGTTAGTTTGAAATATGTTTTCCAAATAGCATAACAAAGGGTTAAAAGCAACTGAGAGCAACAGAAGAAGGATCTCTTTCCCAGAGCGGTGATTTGTAATCGTTGGAGGATTTGAAAGTGGTAATTTAAGAGACGTAAAAAAATATGTTGTTTTACCAAAAGTGCATAGACAATGATCAATATATGGGACGGAGAAAAAAAAACATTTGAAGTTTAAACACTGCCATATTGCCAACTCAGTGGGGCTCCAATATTTGTATTCTTTGATTTGAAGCCCTCTAATTTTGTGTATTCATTCATTTGGTTATGATTAATGTTTCCGTCAGCCCCTCATAGGGACGATAAAAATCTTTATTAATCATCAATCAAATTAAAAGTGGAAAACAGATCCATAAAATGCTGATGAAGTGTTCCACATTCTTTGACAGTGCTGTTTTCAATTCTGGTGGTGAAACCAAGAAAATAGAAGTTTTCAAAGTTACACAAGACAGACTTCTTTCTCACACACAGATGCAGATTCACAATCACACACATCTTGTCCACATTAGGACAGTAACCCTAGCCACGTCTACCCTTCATCCCCAGTCACAGGAAGCGAGGTGAGGTCAGAAAGACAGTGTGTAGGTGTGTGTGTGTGTGTGTGTGTGTGTGCGTGTGTGTGTGTGTGTGTGTGTGTGTGTTTTGATGTGTCCCCCCTGGTGTCTCCTTTCTCTGGGAGATTACGTTTCAGCCATCACTGAGGCGAGCTAATTAATGTCACAACCTGCTAGCCTTGTCAGCACCAATTTACTACACACACACACACACACACACACACACACACACACACACACACACATACTCAGACCTATACGCAACTTTGCACCTATATACACTCCCTCACACACACACACACTTCCTCACCTCACCTGTCAAAGTGAATGTCATACCTTTGCTTGTGACTTTTCTCTCCGTGTCACTCGATCCGCAGCTTCCTCTCCTCCAACACATCACCATCTTTCTCCTTCTCCACCTCTGTCCTTTTTCACCTCGCTGTCACTACCAATTCTCCACTTCTTTTTTCCCTCTCTATACCTCCTTCCCTCCCTCCTTATCTGTCCTTGTCAGCGTCCCCCCCCACCTTTCTCCCTTTGGTTCATTTTTTCCCCTCACACGTCTTCCCCAATATCCTGCTGGAAATAATGCTCTCCATCTCCGTCCTATTTCTCTTCCCGTCAGCAGCACTTCTCTTTACCTTCATTTCCAAAACATCCAAAAAGGATACAGCAGATCTTCAACAGATCTAGGACTTAAAGGGACAGTACACAGATTTTACACATCAACCTAATTTAAAGAGGACCTATTCTGCTCATTTTCAGGTTCATTCTGCCTGTGCTGCAGCACCTCTTTTCACCCTCTGTCTGAAACCAGAGCCCAGTCTGCTCTGATTGGTTAGCTGGCTGACTCTGTTGTGATTGGTCAACCCCTTAGCCTATCACCAACAATGGGTGTTTCTCAATGTCGAGTACGCTTGCTTGGTAGCACATGTCTGCCGAGCATCTTGCTTCAGAAGCGAGGCAAGAATACTTCCTGGCATTCGGAAAACGAAGAGTGGAACAGGCGAGCAAGTGTGCAGGTGTGCGTCATAGGAGAGGCCCCGCCTTACATTTTCCGCCACAGATTTGGGGAAATTGGTCCGTGCGCAAAACATTGTGGGGATTTTAAGACCGCGGAGTCTACACATGTGCATCCTCGATATTTCTCGCTACGAAGTACGCCGGGCTCGGTAGAATTCCAAGTATGCTGGACATTGGAACAGTACTTCGGCGGGACTCAATGATGTAGTATGCTTGAAATAGTGGCTCTGGAGCAGCTTTACTCGACATTGAGAAACACCCAATGTCTTGGATCCAATAGAAACACAAGTGTTACATCGTGATGTCACTATTTTCTGGAAGGGGAGTGTGTGGGAGAGAAACTCTGTCTTTAAAGGCCCGGACACACCAGCCCGATTTTGGGAGTCAGAGGCAGTCGGGCATTCGCGGCGCCCTCAGGTTTGTGTGTCCCGCACCGTCGTCTCTTTACGGCACCTTTTCACACCTGTGAATCGGCCGCGGGAGGTCAGAGAAAGTCGGGACAAGCAATCACTCTGATTGGCTGTTCACACTACCGCTGCCTGCTGGTAAGGACAGTTATTGCCACTCGTCGACTGAAGTATTTGCGGTGTGTTCGTAGGCGGGTGGCGTAGCCGACGCAGGCGACGTAGCTGACGTAAAAGGCGGGAAAAGTCGGGACGCCTTCGGTACGCGTTCTTTGGTGGGTGTGTAGCGGTCTTAAGAGTTTGCTTTTGTGGATAAACGTTCTCAAATGTTTTCCAGTTGGGTGCAGAAGAGACATGACAAAATCAAAAAAAGAGTGCAAGTCAGACCTACAGCTAGTGTCAGAAATGTGAGAAAAATACAATATTACATTTAATTCAGGTATGAATTTGAGTAACATTACAGTCTCTTTATTTCTTCACACATGTCGGATATTTTGTATCTCTTCAATGGACATTTCTGACATTTTCCCCCCATGTTATTTTATGGCAAATATGGGAAATGCACAAAAAACAAGTGAAGGGAACACACTTAATAATGCAGGTCCTTTGGTTGTGACAATTTGTGTTTTGCACTTGCACCACAACATTGAAATGTAATACATTAGATGCTCTTTTAAGATGCGTTTTAGGATTGCTATTTTAATTAATAATTAGTTCGATGACAATAAAGCAATAAAGGGATTCTATATAAAAATAACAACAATAAGATTAGGTTAAAGTACAATATACAATATATGTTTTGCATAAATTGACAACACTTGACAGTTGAAGGGAAACAAACAGTATTGTTGGGGGTGCATTCCAACACCGCCATGTTTGGATGTGACCTTGTGTTTAACCACATCTTCCCCTCCTGCTGGAAATCAATAATTTGTCCATCGAGTGAGACAACACAGCTCCACCTCTGTATCTGAGTCTGTGTGTTGATGTCGTGGTGTGTAAGCATGTTAATGTGTCTGTGTGTGCGGGTGTTTGCCCCGATCATTAGTCCTAATGATTGACAATGTCCTCCCATTTCCTCCTCCCTTCTTCCTCCCCCTACTTCCTTTATTGACCCTCCTGTCAGCGGCCTGTCAGCGGGACTTCCTCATGTCATCAATGGAAGACTTTATCTAAATGGACACCCCCCCCCCCCCAAGTCTCATGCACCTTATGGCTTATCTGGGATACTGTATCTGACAGGGGGGTAAATTAAGTGTGTGCCTGTGGCTTCATTCTTGTATTTCCCTTTTAAAGGGCAACATGTCCTCACAGGAGTCAAAAGGGGAGGGAAGAAGACTTTGCTGCTCGGCTCTATAGGGGTTACACTTCAGGCGCAGGTTAGGGGAGAAGTTCTCACAAATAATCACACTCTTTCTCAGCTAGAAACCCTGATTCGTATGTATATGTTTCAAACAATTACAATGACATACAGCCTGCATACAGCTGATTTAAATGTACACAATTGGTATCTGAAATGCAATCTCCATCTATTGTGTTCAACATGATGATCAAGTATTGGGGCTACTTTAATTTAAAGGTTCCATGTCATGGCCATTTCTACTGATCATATTTCCATTGTTGAGGTATACTAAAATAGATTTATATTGTGCAATGTTCCAAACTCACATTGGTTTCTCATACAGCATCTCTGTATAGTATGTGTATTCACTCTCTGTCCTACACGGCTTGTTGGAGCTCCTGCCCCCCCCCCCCCCTGTGAGCCCAGTGTGCTCTGATTGGTCGGGACGTTGCGAGGCTCGTTGCGAGGCTCGTTGCGAGGCTCGTTGCGAGACTCGTTGCAGCTCGCCGCTGCTGCGAGGAGCGGACAGGTTTCCGGGTCGGCGATACAGAGAGAACAAGCGAAACTCATCCTGAGCACACACAAACACTCACAGCCGAAGTAAAAACAATAAGTGTGGCTTGATATTGAGTAAGAAAAAGGTTTATAACGCTGTGAGAATGGGTCTGCGGAGAGCATTTTATTTTTAAATTTTCTTTCGGATTTCACATCAACAGTAAGTCCGTTTAACTAAAATGTCCGTGCGGAACAATACCCCCAACCCATAGATCCGTGGGTGAATAATGTCAATCACCACATTACACACACCTTCACATTTACATTTTAATTTACATTAAAGTATTTCGTGAGGCCTTCTAAAATATTTTTAAATATAATTAGGGTTGTAGTTGAAGAGTTTGTAAATTGCGTTGCCTGGCAACGCAATCGCACAACGTCACGTCCGTTAATTCCACATCCTCACCAGTCTATGATCCACACACATGGATTAACATCGATTTAATACATTAATGTAGCCTTTGTTTCTGCTAAAAGAGGTGTTGACCAGCTAGGGCAACAAGAAAATCGGCGAAATCGAGTGTGACGATTAAAAAATAAATTAAAAACCTCTCATTTTGACAATAAAAACCGACCAATAGGCGCGGTAGACCATTTGCTTGGCACTTCCGGGTATTTCTCCACTGGTTGGGCCATGTTAACAATACCGTGTAACTGTCACGTTTGAAGAGACGAAACCGTGACATATTCACGTCTCCCAGCATGGTAGATCGTCACATGTTCACGTCTTGCCGTGATACCGGGTTGCTTATAATAGAAAGCTATATTATGGAGCATATGCACAGGCCTAACAAATCACTAAATCTGGAATATTAAGCATGTATATTTCCTGTATTTGATGTGGTTCTCTTTTAAGTGGATGAACACCTGATTTGTAAATACTTAAGGTGCTCTTATTCCAGACACAAAACCAAAAAAAACGGCATAATATATTGTAAAAGGAGCAGTTTTCTTCCTTAGAACTTAGATTATGTTACTGATTGTAACAGAATGAATGTCCAAAGTAACCCTCCCAACCCTGCTTAAGAGGTATAACTAGGATAAAGGAAAGCAGACAAGGTAATAAGGAGCCATGGAGGAGAGTGACAGATGGGCCCGACGAAGAGAGGCTGCTGGGTTCAGCACTGCGGCAGAGCGGAGCATATGATGTGTGTGTGTGTGTGTGTGTGTGTGTGTGTGTGTGTGTGTGTGTGTGTGTGTGTGTGTGTGTGTGTGTGTGTGTGTGTGTGTGTGTGTCCTGGCCTTTTCACACAAGCATGTGTATTGGGAGTGTGTGTGTGTGTGTGTGTGTGTGTGTGTGTGTGTGTGTTCTTGTCTGTGCTTTGGCATGCTGCCAGTGTTTACCTTGGGCATTTTCTGTGTGTCGAACGTAGCCAGAGGGACCGTTCCTCCACCTGTTATCCTTCCATTCTCCTCTCTTTTCCACCACTTCCTGTCATCCATCTCCACATTGACTCAACCGGTGATAAATCAGTGTGTGTGTGTGTGTGTGTGTGTGTGTGTGTGTGTGTGTGTGTGTGTGTGTGTGTGTGTGTGTATGTTTTAGCCGCGGCACATGTTAGCTTTGGGCTCAGGAGGGATTTCTCACACGTGTTTTAAATGCATTGATATTTGTTTACGAGTGTCGCTGCACTCATTTGCTCCTCGCAGCTTGTTTTCCGATACATCATGCCTCCCGGTATGTGGAGGTTCCCAGAAATAGGCTTTGACAAACATTACATAATAAATGACGTGTGTGTGTGCAGACGGTTAAACACCTGAACTTTTCAAAAAACATCCATAACATTCATCTGTTTGCATCTTACAAATTATTTATCTAATATATCATATTCCATTTACTTGCATATAGACTCTTCTTGCACTATTTCTCTATGTCCTATATATATGTTGCCGTGGTGGAGGAGCCTGTGACCTAAGATTTTCATTGCCATATCTACACTGAAGCTAATGTACAAATGACAATAAAGCCTTGAATCTTGAATGTACGGTACTTTTTAAAATAACAACAGTAATCTTCTGTATTTAAGCTTTTTTTATCATTTAAAAAAGAAGTGTATTACTCTATTTTTGGCAAAAAATGTGATAGTTAATGTACTTTTTTTAAAGATAATGATTCTGTTTTCTAGAGGTGTATGACTCTATTCTAACAAATAATGTATGTTAAAAGACAAATATGTCATGTAAAATGACAGTAACAGAGGCTACTTGTAGTAAGGAGAGTAACTGTTTTTTACAAGTTATCTACGTATTTTATTTTCCAGTTTTTTTCTGCGCCAGAAAATGTCAGTTTTTTACAAATGACAATAAAAGCCTTGAATCTTGAATCTTGAGGATATGGTTGACATCCTTGATGCTATTTTTCTTCTTCACGGCTGTTTCTCGCTCCAGATGAAACCTGGTTCTACTGCTCGCTTCTTCTCAGCAGTCGTTCTCAATCGCTCTCCCCCTGCCAGTCGTAATTTCCCCACTTCCTGTTTCTTGTGATGTCTGGAGGCGAGGTGAGAGGTCGCGAGGACCAGGTGTGCAGGAGCTGGTTTTCGGCTACTACGCTACCTGTGTCTCCTGCTGTTAATCTGGCACATTTCCCCCCTATTGTTCCCTCCAGGAATCAGGTGTGAGGCTGAGCTGATTTATCTGCCAGACAAAATGATATGTTGGAAATGATTGTATTACAGAGAGCATTAAATGTGCCGAGGTGTCTCAGATATAAAGTATAACAAGTCACCCTTTAGAAAGGTTGTAATTAACGGCTGTATTAATTGTTCATTAAATGAATATATTAGTTATAAATTCATAAGAACTGCCAAATTTTGAAAAATCAATTTTAATCTTTTCCCTTTTTTTTCTAATTGAATATTTTTAGATACAGAAATGGTACATGAAAACAATATTTTTTTTTAGTTATCCGATTACATACTTTTAGGTTGAAGTCCTCAAATGTTATTTTTTTGTATTCAACACATTACATTAAATTATATACAGACAAGGTACAGGAAAACAACATGAGTTGAAGCGGGATATACAGTATATTTTGAGTTATCCCATTACATAGCTTTCGGTTGAAAATACAACAAACTTTCTGATAATTAATTTTGTAAAAAAAGGAAAAATGAAGGTAAGGATTTCACAAAGTCTGGTACAGGTGCTGTTTTAATAATAATACGCCACCAGAAATGCATAGAAAGAGGAAATACATGTGAAACAAGTACACATACAGACCGTAATACAGTTTTCTATAACCCTCATAAAATGTTTTAATGATTAACCAAAGAACCATGAAGTTTGTTTTAATTCTAGAAACACATATTACTGGTTGACTTGAATACTGAAATTCAATATTAAGATCTGTGATTAATATACATTTGGTATACACAATATTTCTTAACTTTAATTTGAATTGTCGATGAGAAATTATACTTTATACGTTTGGATTCGGTCCATTTTATATTTTAACACCGATTTTCAATTAACTGTGTGATTTAATGGTTGTTCCATAGATTTCTCTTCTGATTGGGAACTTGTTGACTTTCATTTTTTGGAAGTGCTTTTGGAAGTTATGAGGCATTTCATTATATTAATGTATTTGCATCGTTGTATTTTTACACTTTAAACGCATTTTAACACATTGAGATTCTTTAATATCACAAAAAAAGTTGTATTTAAGAGACAAAAAAACCCTAAACTAAAAAGCCTGCCTCAGTAACAGCCATTTCAGCATCAAACAAGTGTATCAAAAATTTCAAAATAATCATGTTCGATGCAATTCCCCCAGCCTCTGTCTGACCTGTGTTACTCATTTTCTGAATGTGTCCTGCTTGAATAATGGCTAGAGGATTATACACTGAGATAATTCACTCAATAAAAGACCAGGAATCATTTTAAGACGCCTCTGTGAGATATAATATCCCGTCCTTTGTTCCCGTATCTCCCATCTTCTTCACTGCAGTCCTTTGTACCTGAACCTTGCCACATAAAACGTCCGTAACAGAGCCACGGGCTCGAAAAGGAACAGATGTCCTCGGTGTTTTTCTTTGCTGTAAGGTCAGATCTGAGGCCTCTTTACTTTGGGACGAGCCCGGCGGCGGAGACAGCCGAGACGTCGCGGTTCTCCTATAAATGGAAGAGGACGAATCGTGACTGTCACACACCATTGATCGCGAGTCAAGGGTGACGTTTACTTTCAAAAGCACGGGCCACACGGTTAGCTCATACGTATGCAGGACACACACATTCATAAACACACACATCCCTCACTTGGAGTCTTGTTTCAGGGGCAATGTAGTGCTGCAGGGATGAAATATTGTTGTAGGCCGCACCCG
Organism: Trematomus bernacchii; assembly: GCF_902827165.1. Lineage (NCBI taxonomy): Eukaryota > Metazoa > Chordata > Actinopteri > Perciformes > Nototheniidae > Trematomus > Trematomus bernacchii. The sequence goes on from NW_022988159.1 coordinate 379,699, forward strand.
GAAGTTAGCATTGCCAGGATTCCCTCAACATAAAAGCAAAGGGCAAACTTACATATTACATTACATATCATTTAGCTGACGCCTTTATCCAAAGCGACCTACTATAAGTGCAAAAGCCATAAAGAATCAAACTCTGATCAACAAGGAAATGGCAGATATATTCACTTTAAGCTAGATCACACCATAGTTAGTGCTGGTGAACTAGATACAAGGCCTACATTAAATTAAGTGCTTTTTTTATTCAGCAATAACTTATCTTAACATCTTTTTGGATCTCCACACACAACATCTATTACACGTCTGTCCGTCCTAGTAGAGGGATCCCTCCTCTATTGCTTTCCCTGAGATTTCTTAAATTGTTTCCATTTTAAATGTGTGGGTTCTCTGGGAGATGTTCCTTGTTTGCTGCTAGAGGCTAAGGACAGAGGGTGTCCTATGCTGTAGTACACACTGTAAAGCCGCTTGACACAAATGTGTACTTTTTATCATCATAAAATTGCAATCAATCACATATTAACAACACTTTTATGTACTCTGTAGCTCATCCAGAATGCAGAGGCTCGTCTGGTCTTCAACCTTCCTAAATTCTCCCACACCACGCCGCTCCTCCGCTCACTTCACTGGCTTCCTGTAACTGCTAGAATCCACTTCAAGACACTGGTACTTGCGTACCATGCTGTGAATGGATCTGGCCCTTCCTACATCCAGGACATGGTTAAACCATACACCCCAGCACGTGCACTCCGCTCTGCATCAGCCAAACAGCTCGATGCACCCGCACTGCGAGGGGGACCCAAGTTCCCATCAGCAAAAACACGTGGGTTTGCTATCCTGGCTCCACAATGGTGGAATGAGCTCCCCATTGAAATCAGGACAGCAGAAAGCTTACACATCTTCCGGCGCAGACTGAAAACTCATCTCTTTCCACTCCACTTCGAGCAATACAATTACTAACAAAGAATTACTATCAAAGCACTTATATACTAATAAAGGACTGGCTTATCTAAAGCCAGTTGAGTAGCACTTGAAATGTTTTGGCTCTATGAAACCTGATGTACTTATATGATTCTGTTTTCTTCAAGTTTGTATCTTCTTGGTCGAATGCACTTATTGTAAGTCGCTTTGGATAAAAGCGTCAGCTAAATGCAATGTAATGTTTTTTTTAGAGTGTTAATCCAATCTTAAGAAGTAAGAAGCTACTGTAACGTTCTGCTGTTAAAAGAACTACAGCACGGTCACGACTTCACGTCACCACCGCTAAGCTAAATGCGGCTAATGCTTAGCGTGCAGATGTTTAGTAGATTTAGACGCTTTTTACCCCTGTTTTACCATTTTATTTCAGGCATCTAACCAAAAACAAAACGTTCAGACGAGCAAACCTGATGTGGTAAAATGCTGACTCATTTCCAGGTTTTGGGACTCATTCCTTCACTCTATAGCGTTCTACACATACAGTACAACATTAAACCACCCGTGATTTGGCTATGAAACCGGACATTTAGGGTCTCTGGTTTGTCTTTAAACCACTGAGGTGGATAACAATAGGGTGCAGGCTGTAATGAGAGGCCAGGCAGAAGGGCCCTGTAAAGCCAACCAGGGGTTTAACAAGGGCTGTGGGAACGCTGCGGAAACGTTGGATCAGTGTCAGAGGAGAGTTGATTTAACGTTGCCTGTGAGCTGGGGACGTGTTGATGTCGTATGAAAAGGTTTAACAGAGTTTAGGAAGGGTCGAGGGAGATCAGCGGGGGAAAGAAGAGGAGGAGGAGGAGGAGGAGGAGGAGGAGGAGGAGGAGGAGGAGGAGGAGGAGGAGACAGAAACAGAAACAGAACCAGAGACGGATCACATGGAGAAATGAAGAGAGATGACCAGACATTTGGGACTGAAGGGAAGTCTGCGTGTTCTAACTTGTGGCTTGTGACATGATAACATGGTATAGATGAATTACACATTTTATTGTGGCTCTGCGTTAAAGACAGAGGTGTGGACTCGAGTCACATGACTTGGACTCGATTCAGACTCGAGTCACCAATTTGATGACTTTGGACTCGACTTGACAAAATCACAAAACACTTGCGACTCGACTTGGACTTGAACACCAATGACTCGGGACTTGACTTGGACTTGAGCCCTCTGACTTGAGGTGACTTGATAATTTAATTCAGCGGTCTCCAACACGCCGATCGCGAGCTGCCATTGGAAGAGCAGACTCCCGTCGGGGAGAGCAGAATCTCCAGCCGCTGCAACTCTTGCTGAGAATCCTTGCAGGCAGGGGCGGGTCTTTATTTAGCTGGGCCACCATGCGGCCAATCATATGTGAGGACACACTAGGATCATACCATTATGTGAAAGAAGGGTGGGGGGCAGACGCTCCAAAGACAGCAGGTGTAGTGGTACAGGCCAGCTACACAGAGCGACGGGGAGACGGGGAGCCGGATTTAAATGCAAGCGCGTCGGAAAAAGTCAAGAAATTAGCGAAAACCGAAAAAAGAAGCAGCATCTGGCTGCATTTCAATGATATTGGAGAAAGCAGAGCTCAGTGCAGGATTTGTAAAATGAAAATAACCTTCAGAGCAGGGTTTTTTTTTTTGGTAACCACTCAGGATTTATTGTCAGAGGTGGGAGAAGTTCAGAGTGTAGGAATACTCGGTTACAATAAAAAGTCCTGCATTCAAAATGTTACAAGTAAAAGTAGAAAAGTATTATCATCAAAATATAGTGAAAGTACCACCTGCAGAGGGATCTAGATTCAGGTGTTTTTTTCCGCATAAAGACCGCCTCGCTGCACATTATCCCTTGCATAAAGATAGATTGTGGGTCCGTTATAACATGCTGGACACAGTGGAAATAAACATTCTGGTTACCTCAACATCAGGGATCTTATACATTAAACTCCTTCTGAATCAAACCGTCACGGTAGCCTTACCTTACTGATCCCTCTTACAATAGAAGACAAACACGTTACTTTACCAGCAGAGAGAAAATAGATTATTAAATGATTAATGTGACTAATAAAGAGCAGTTTGATTATTAAGTATTATTCTGATCGATGTCATTACATTTGGTGAAAAGCACATAATGACTTGTTTAAGACTCGTTTTGTCAAAGTTTAGGACTTGGACTTGACTTGAACTTGCCCATCCTGACTTGAGACTTGACTTGGACTTGAGCGCAAAGACTTGAGACTTGACTCGGACTTGCAAAACAATGACTTGGTCCCACCTCTGGTTAAAGATAAACCAAAGATAAAGTGACCAAGTAGCCATTTTGTTAGCATTGCGCTAAGTTGGTATGCTTCAAACAGTGGCGAACCGTGTCTATCACAACTGGACCTTCTGTCCCCCCCCCCCCCGGCCTTATAATGTCTGTCTTTTCACTGAATTGCAGTCTTGAAAAGGGTACTCACAACAATTCCACAACAACATCATCTTCACCTGTTGCACTTGCCATTTCAACGTTAAAAACAATAAAACGGCGTATGAATTGCTTCGTCGCATTTCACTAGATCCTCTGTCTCGAGCCAGTGAACTACCGGGCCTTCTAGAATACCCTGGAACCGAGGGGAACTCTGAAAGAATACGCCCATTGGCTACAAACCAATATATGAGCCTCCCTGTGAGCCTCCCTGTGAGCCCAGTGTGCTCTGATTGGTCGGGACGTTGCGAGGCTCGTTGCTGCTGCGAGGAGCGGACAGGTTTCCGGGTCGGCGATACAGCGAGAACAAGCGAAACTCATCCTGAGCACACTCAAACACTCACAGCCGAAGTAAAAACAATAAGTGTGGCTTGATATTGAGTAAGAAAAAGGTTTATAACGCTGTGAGAATGGGTCTGCGGAGAGCATTTCTCCGCCATCCCAACTTGTCTATTACCAACCAGGAAGCATGCAAGTCAATGTGACTCCCTGTTAGTTGAACATTTACGCTAAAGGTCCCTACCCCTCCTGGTGTGTGAGGAGCTCCGCGTATTGGTCCATTTGTTTCATCCGGGAACCGCATGACGTCATGCGGTTCCCGGATGAAGCAAATGGAAAAAGAGAAATCTCCAACGAGGCGTTCTGGGGCAGCATAGACAGGTCTTTTCTGTGTTAGAGTTTTACTCGCTACAGGGTGTACTTTGAGGGTACATGCATAAAAACCTTCATAACACACAAGGGGACGGGTAATAACCAGAAAAGCATGACACGGGACCTTTAAACATAAATTCAGATCTTAATAAAAGCATTTCCATCCATTATGACAACTTTCCTTTTTATAAACCAATATCCAAAACGTATAACTCTAAATGTGCATCCTTTTTAGGAAAAGAATAAGAAAGCGTTAAGGAAGATAACAAGCAGATCCTTGTCTCATTCAGACAGACATTTTTGGACTGAAGGGAACTCTGCGTGTGCCAACTTGTGGCCTGTGACATAACATTTGTCATGAGTATAGAATGACAGACGGGGAGAAAAAGGGAAAACCACAATGTGATCTCTTCCCTCACTCCTCCAGTCTGGGCTGTCATCCCGCTGCTCTGCACTCTGCTTTTAGTGTGTCTGTTTATACAGAGCCAGTGTGTTGTGTTCGCAGCAGCAGACGTGCATGGGTGGGTTTTTTTCTGCGGATGTATCTATGGCAGCGTTCAAGATTCAAAGATTCAAAGGCTTTATTGTATGAACAACAGCTACAGCATACTTTTGGCGGAAGAAAATCTGAAGTCCCGGGCTCCTCCATAATGCAATGTACAATATAGATACAAATAAATGAAAATAGTGCAAGAGAATGAAACAAGCAGAGGTGGGAGAAGTACTCAGGTCTTGTACTTGAGTAAAAGTAGAAGTACTCAGGTCTTGTACTTGAGTAAAAGTAGAAGTACTCAGATCTTGTACTTGAGTAAAAGTAGAAGTAGGTCTTGTACTTGAGTAAAAGTAGAAGTACTCAGATCTTGTACTTGAGTAAAAGTAGAAGTACTCAGATCTTGTACTTGAGTAAAAGTAGAAGCACTCAGATCTTGTACTTGAGTAAAAGTAGAAGTACTCAGATCTTGTACTTGAATAAAAGTAGAAGTACTCAGATCTTGTACTTGAGTAAAAGTAGAAGTACTCAGATCTTGTACTTGAGTAAAAGTAGAAGTACTCAGGTCTTGTACTTGAGTAAAAGTAGAAGTAGGTCTTGTACTTGAGTAAAAGTAGAAGTACTCAGATCTTGTACTTGAGTAAAAGTAGAAGTACTCAGATCTTGTACTTGAGTAAAAGTAGAAGCACTCAGATCTTGTACTTGAGTAAAAGTAGAAGTACTCAGATCTTGTACTTGAATAAAAGTAGAAGTACTCAGATCTTGTACTTGAGTAAAAGTAGAAGTACTCAGATCTTGTACTTGAGTAAAAGTAGAAGTACTCAGGTCTTGTACTTGAGTAAAAGTAGAAGTACTCAGATCTTGTACTTGAGTAAAAGTAGAAGTACTCAGGTCTTGTACTTGAGTAAAAGTAGAAGTACTCAGATCTTGTACTTGAGTAAAAGTAGAAGTACTCAGATCTTGTACTTGAGTAAAAGTAGAAGTACTCAGATCTTGTACTTAGTAAAAGTAGAAGTACTCAGGTCTTGTACTTGAGTAAGTAGAAGTACCAGAGTGTAGGAATACTCTGTTACAGTAAAAGTCCTGCATTCAAAATGTTACTCAGGTAAAAGTAGAAAAGTATGATCATCAAAATATAGTGAAAGTAGCGACAGTAAAAGTAGTCATTGTGCAGATTGGTCCATTTCAGAATAATATATATGATATGTTTTATAATGATTGATCATGAAAGTGTTCTCAAAGCTGGTAAAGGTGCAGCTAGTTTGAATGACTTTGTATACTGCAGGGTAGCTTGTGAATTTACTCCAGGTGGAACTAAAGTCTGATTTAACACTTGATTATATTTCACATCATTCATCCACATCTGTGAAGTAACTAAAGGGATTAAATACATGTAGTGGAGTACAAGTACATATTTACCTCTGAACTGTAGTGGAGTAGAAGTACAAGGTAACAAAATTGAAATACTATATTGTAATAACATCTAAATAAATATGTAGACTAAGAGAGAGAGTGTGTGAGTGTGCTTTGGGAGATGAGGACGTTTTTATTTCCCTTGATAAATATACTGTGGCATGTTTGCATGTGTGTGAGTTTGTGTGTGTTTTCATGTGTATTTCTGTGCAGAGCAGGATGTAAATGCCAGGCCATGCTGAGCCTGAGGGCAGGCAGGCCACATCGGGGAGAGTCTGGAAGTCACTTTTCCGCACGCTATTTCAGAACACACTCCTCTGCACTGCTGCTCACTCACTATAGCACACACACACACACACACACACACACACACACACACACACACACACACACACACACACACACACACACACACACACACACACACACACACACACACACAACACACACACACACACACACACACACCGTCTGATCAGTCTAATGCAAGATCAAAAAGCTTTGGATATCTTTACGAACCACTATCGCTGTTTGATGGTAACGCTCATGCTGGCAGAAAGCAAAAGTATATACAAATAAATAGTAGAAAATATCCTAAAATATATAAAATAAGTCATTTAAAAGCCAAGAGAATACAAATTAAAACAGGCTAAAATCGAAAAAGATAGTTTTATAAGATAGGGAGGCTGTGGCTCAGTGGATAGTGTGCTGGACTTCGAATCAGGGGGTAGCAAGTTCGAGTCCCACTGCAGTCAGCATGTCGTTGTGTCCCTGGGCAAGACACTTCACGCCAAAATGCTCCTGTGGGGATTGTCCGTAATGTATGTGAGTCGCTTTGGATAAAAGCGTCTAACAAATGACATGTAATGTAATAAGAGTAAAAAGGAAAGTGCAGTGTAAGATATGAATAGATATTTGATTTAATAAGAGAGAATGGCAGTGGACCTGTTTTCTGAAAGGTAAGTTTATTTATATAGAACATTTTCAGGCAATTCAAAGTGCTTTACATCAACATGAACACACAATAAGAGAAGACAAAAGAAAGACACACAATGGAATAACAGATTCATAAGAAACATGCATAAAAGAGATACAGAATAGTTTAAAACCAACATTGTAAATGCTGCACGAAGTGTGAGGATAAAACAACTTGAACAACTTGTAAGTGAACTGCTCCTCGTCCTGAAAGCCCTTTAAGGACGTCTCTCAGAGAAGTGCTGAAACATCTCTTCCCTCGACACAAACGCTCTGATATCAGCTCCATCGTCTCACTCTGCAATCTTCAACTCTGCACACTGCGTCGCTCACCTGTTCCACTTAACCGCTCGCAATTAATCCAGGAAGTCCCGCTGAGATAAAGGATCTCGGCAGCCAATTGTCACTCCTCTGACGAATCCACTCACCTGGTTGGCTAGATTGCAATCAGCGGTGTTGATTGAAAGGCAAGGACACAAAAGGACAAAGACAAAATCACTTAGGCAGCCTATTAGCACAGGAATGGTGTTTCCATTCACTTCAATACAGTCAGCACTGATCATCTGCCGCTGATAAGGGGGACAGTTAGCAGACCTCATGGGGGCTGTGTGTGTGTGTGTGTGTGTGTGTGTGTGTGTGTGTGTGTGTGTGTGTGTGTGTGTGTGTGTGTGTGTGTGTGTGTGTGTGTGTGTGTGTGTGTGTGTGTGTGTGTGTGTGTGGCCTAGCATTACTATACTTGTGGGGACCTAAATCTGTTTACATATAGTCACGTGTGGGGACTCGCCTCCCTTATGGGGACATAATGGAGGTCCCCATGAGAATCATTAATTTTAGGGTGTGACTTGGTTAGGGTTAGGGTTAGGGTTAGGGTTAGGGTTAGGCATGTGTTGGTTATGGTTAGGATAAGTCTCCAGGAAATGCATGTAAGTCAATGTAATGTCCCCTGAAGTGATGTATACATGGTATGTGTGTGTGTGTGTGTGTGCGTGTGTGTGTGTATATGTGTGTGTGTGTGTGTGTGTGTGTGTGTGTGTGTGTGTGTGTGTGTGTGTGCGTGTGTATGTGTGTGTGATGCTGGGCGATGTGTGTGTGTGCAGTGATTATTTGCCCACGCTCTCTCTCCTCTAATTGTGGTCTTGGCCCTTGTTTCATGATCAGTATGGCACTTGGATTACCATAATACAGCAGCAGCTTCTCTACAGTACAACACAGAGAGTTTAGCCAAAACCTCAGTGAGCTGAGAGCTTAGAGGCCGGAGTGGAAACCCTATAGAGGATTAACGTCCAGCCCCGAGGTCCCTCATTTTAAAATAGAGGCCAGGAATGTTCTACATCACTACCGCTGCTCTAATCCTACACTGTACCAATATACTGTGTGTGTGTGTGTGTGTGTGTGTGTGTGTGTGTGTGTGTGTGTGTGTGTGTGTGTGTGTGTGTGTGTGTGTGTGTGTGTGTGTGTGTGTGTGTGTGTGTGTGTGCGTGTGTGTGTGTGTGTGTGTGTGTGTGTGTGTGTGGTGTGTGTGTGTGTGTGTGTGTGTGTGTGCGTGTGTGTGTGTGTGTGTGTGTATGCATCAACAGTCAGGTGGAGGTCAACTGGGTCTGTTAACAGATGGATTGACGCAGGGATCAAAGGGTCGCTGTGTGAATGTGTATGTGAGTGTGTGTGTGTGGGGGGGGGGGGGGGGGGAGGAAGGAGTCCAGCGGCTTCTGACAAATGTTTCTTGACTCATTCATATCTGGGTGAAGGTTAGGGAAATAATGAATCTGTAGCAGGGCCGTGTGGTCAGGGGAGGCAGACCACAACGTGTCAAACCCAAATGAAAAAGCCTCATGATTCATCTGGAAACCCTAACTAACCCTGTATGCAAATGATTCACATCACCAAGTTTGAGCCTCACTTCCTTCCGTATTTCCAGCGTGGATGTGTACCATGAATAGCCATTACCATCCATGGTTTGTATGTGTTGGAAACCAGTGACCATGAATAAACAACATCACTACCTCGGTGTAACGGCACAACTAACACATGACAATAATTACTGCTAAGACTTCAGAAATCATCGAATCTAAGCTGAGTTGTTCTAATAAAGTAAAAAGCCCTCTGCTTTCTCTTATAAATTTGTCATGCATTTCTTTATTACTACACAACACATGTATTTGTTTTATCTCCACCCTTGTCTCGCTTGTACTTTGACCATTACAAACAATTACTTAAGGCGTTAAGCCTATTTGAAACTAATGCACCATGGTTCGTTTTTTGAAGCAAATATAGTTTATTTCGGTTTTGAGTTTGTATTTTTATGGTTTATTCCACTTATTGTAAGACCCTTTGGATAAGTGTCAGCTAAATGTAATGTAATGTATTTTAAACATGTGATTAATGATGATCTATCCAAGATTATTATGGTGATTAACACAATTGAATTTCATCATTGATTGACACCACTAAAAGAAAAATACATTCAATTCAATATGACTAATTCGATTGGGAGATGAGTACGATTGGTGGACTGCTGCATCCCCCTATAAAATGTGAAAACAAATGTAACTGTAGGCCTACAGCAGAGTTGGGTGTAACGCGTTTTTTAGTAACGACCCCATCTCTGGCCTACAGTATGCGTGTTTTAAAGAGTGCTTGTATAACATATGCAACATACAGTCGAGGAACCAGTAGGTCAGTCATTGTGCAACCTCACAATACAATGGTTTGCTTTAAGATACCTCCTATGGGTGTACATCCGGCTACTTCCCCTCATGCATCGACCTCACAGCACGTCAGCTGTTAGTCTTTGAAGAGCATCAAGTAGCTATTTTTGCACCCACAATAAGATTTGCTTCATAGCGATTACAGCAAATTAGATTTTAATCCCAGTTTAAACACCGCTCATATGAGTTTACCCAATTTCCCCAGGGTGGATTGTTGATATTCAGGGAGGCAAGAATAGGCCGCGTGTGAGGATGCATCTCTTTCATTTCCACAGGTACAGAAGTGTGTGCCATTCACATCTGCTGGCATTGATTTGTGTTCCTGGATATGCCTTTTGTGAGAGGTTAAATCCACCGCTGTCTAATGACGCTTTCATGTTTCCTGTCTCTTCATCTCCCTCTCTGTCTCTGCCTGCGTCCCTCTCTTGTCTCATGAAGAGAATGAGGCAATATGCATCAGACATCAAACGACATCAAAGCCCACACAGTGTTTACCTCCGACGCTTTCCCTCCTTCATGCTCTCCCTCTCCTGTATACCGTCCTTTTGCACACGCATTACCTGTCTGCAGACACTGTTTGATGTGGAGCATCAGCAAACAGTGTGTGTGTGTGTGTGTGTGTGTGTGTGTGTGTGTGTGTGTGTGTGTGTGTGTGTGTGTGTGTGTGTGTGTGTGTGTGTGTGTGTGTACAGTCCCTGTCTAATAGGCAAATCCATCCGCAAGACACCATTGTAATTGGATTTTCCACACATTTGCAACTACTGTACAGCAAGTGTGACTTTGTGTGATATAATCAGAGGCATCCCAGTAGAGGGTTGTCACGGGAAAGCAAAGCATGCTCCACTTGTTTTATATATTTTAGGGGATTTTATAATATATTTATTGATATACGCTGGCTGTCTGCCTGCGTCAGCGTTACCATCAAACAGGGACCGATTGTTTGTAAAGATATCTAAAGTTTTTTGATCTTGCATTAGACTGATCAGACCGTGTGTGTGTGTGTGCGTGTGTGTGTGTGTGTGTGTGTGTGTGTGTGTGTGTGTGTGTGTGTGTGTGTGTGTGTGTGTGTGTGTGTGTGTGTGTGTGTGTGTGTGTGTGTGTGTGTTATGCAGGGTTATATTGCATTATATCTGGCTGATCCATGATGAATTCCTTTGTCGATTTTACTTCATGACATTCTGAATGAACAACAACCTCGCCCACAGCTATAGACCTATTGTATTGTTGTTAATCCGCGTCAGTCAACTCCTAAACCATTTAACAATTCAAGAAGCACTTTGTAAATACGGTATGTTCACTAATAAACAATTCTAACACATCAATAACAACGTCATTTAAATTCTACGTAATCAGGACATGGATGTCTGTACACAATATGTTATGTCGATTTATCCAAAAGTTTAAAACTTCTCCTAAAGTTCTCCGGATATTTCACACAAAACCAAAAAGGCCACATTGTAGTGGCATTAGAGAATAAGTCAGGTGAGGTTTAACTTCTGGGAACCATGAATACAGCGACAGGCAGTGATTGATCAAGCTGAATGTCTTTCTTGAGCTCTTGTTTTTTGTTCTGCAACAGTTCTTTGTAAAACATTTTTTTCTTTTGAGTACCTGAATGTGTGCGCTGTTATCCCGATATTCAAACAATTATTGCGTCTATATGACGGTAGACTTTTCACAAAATCAATGAACCTACTCTGTGGTTCATTAGCCAATAAATTGTACGTTTCTGAAGTTGTTAGCTACAAAGTTCTGACTGTTATTGCGACCAAAGATGACATAGTTATCTATCATACACAGTTTGGACAATGCAGAATCATAACTTTTGTATTGACATATTATTTTAAAACGTTAGGTATGATAACAGTCGCTATTATTTTTTTTTTTTAGCTAAAGGAAACAGTTTTTAGGGTGTACATGGACAGGGTTTAACCTGGGGTCAGTCAGGGAATAGAAATGTAAACCCATGGAGGTCTACGAGTGATGTTTGAGGCGTGTGTGTGTGTGTGTGTGTGTGTGTGTGTGTGTGCGTGCGTGCGTGCGTGCGTGCGTGCGTGTGTGTGTGTGTTTGGGATCAAAGAGTGCCAAGGGTGTTCTGAGGAGTTCGGCACTGACAAAGATGTGTGTGTGTGTGTGTGTGTGTGTGTGTGTGTGTGTGTGTGTGTGTGTGTGTGTGTGTGTGTGTGATCGTGATGAAGAGAGGTGTCCTGTCCTCCTCCAAGGGCCTGTAACTCAGAGTCTCCATCCATCACGGCTCCCCTTCCTCCCCTAACAGTCCCATCACTCCGTTAATTCTCTCTCACCCGCTCCGGACACATTCCTCAATCACTTTTTTTTTTGTAGTTGTCTCTTCTCCCGTTATGCCCTCTAATGCTCCTCGTACCCTTTGTCATGTTTCCCTCGTCCTTGTCTTGCTTTTATCTTTCCACATTTATTTCTTTTTCTTCCTCTTGATCTTTCTTTCCCTGTCACCTGTGGTGGGATCTTTCCAAGTACATGTACTCAAGTATGTACTTAAAGGTGGGGTAGGTAATTTTGGAGAAACCAGCTCAAGTGCGCTAGAATTTGAAAATACACAGCCGGAAAACGCGCACATGACCAATGAGGGCACGAGATAAGTTTGTGCACAGATGGAAGGCTGACAGGCAGGTAGGCCATCCAGTTATTTTAGCCGGGCCGGCTCAGATGATTGGTCGTGCTTTTTACAGTACTACAGCTTCCACAGATGACATTTTTTTATGGATTTTTTGTCAAAGCACTTAAAGATATTTATTGCTATCGGGATGTTAAGAGCATTCCATGGAATATAACAACAAGCGTATCTCGAGCCGGTTTCTCAAACTTACCTACCCCACCTTTAATGCTATAAATACATTACAAGTAAATCACACTTTTACTTCACAATGTGCTTACATATGCATTTATAACCCAGCACATTGTGGAGGCAAATGTTATATTTTTTACTCCATTACATTTATTTGACAGCTTTAGTAACCGTCTACGTCGGAAATGTCGATTTGAATACATCATGTGACATGAGGGTATATTATTAAAGGTTAAACCACACCTTAACAAGGAGCAACATTAATGTGTTGAACTCGTAAATAATTATATTGCAATATTTCAAAAGACATGATTCGGAAATAGGTGCTTTCACTTTTCGTACTTAAAGTATTTTTTTGATGCTGAGGCTTTTTCTACTTGAATACTTTATATATTTGGATGCTAAAATATAGGCACTTTTACTTGAGTACTTTTTGTACTTTAGGTTTTTATTTTGAAGCTTAAAAGTGAGTACTTCTACTTGAGTGCTTTATCTACCTGAAGTGTATTTGACGCTGATTCTTTTGTGGTTTTACTTCAGTACTTTATGTACTTACATTTTATTTTGATGCTCATGCTTTACTTGAGTACGTAAAGTCTTTAAAGATTATTTTGATGCTGATAATAAAGTACTCAAATAAAGTACAAAAGATTATTTCAAGGCCGATAGTTTTGTCCTTTTCTCTTGAGTTACAAATGGCCCGGTCCTTTATTTGTAACTGAGTTTGTTCACACTGTCGTATTACTACTTCTTCTTAAGTAAATACTCTGAGTACTTCCTCCACCTCCACCTGTCACTCACACTTGTCGACATCACCTTTACCTTAGCTGCAGGTGAGCCCGTCGAGGCTGTAGGTGTCACCCCCCCCCCCCCCCCCCCCCCCAGTACTCATGATTTATGAGTGCTTTTACAGGAGGTCTGTTTGTCTAACAGTCACCTATCAAGGAGAAACCTCCTCCTCCAGCTCTTCATTTCCTCACGGACCTTTCACAGACCTTGCCTGTCAGCTCTAATGACCCCTTCCTCAAATAACAGCTTGTACACCAGCCACACGTTTACCTCCACCTGTGCGCCACACATCTTACAAATTCAACCGTGTGACTGATTCAGGACGCAGGGGGCTTTCTTCAGAGTGTTGCCCTCTTTAAGAAACTCATGAGTTACTTATTTTTGTTCACCAGGGGAGCTTCCTATGCCCTTCATATGTACGTAACAATAACAGTGAATATCTATGGGTGCGTTTCACTTCTCTTATTTTTTCATTTCCTCGCTCCTCAGGCTCGGTATCACCGGAAGTTGATTTGTCTGCGCCATCTATACCGTCCCAGTGGCCTTATTTGTGCCGGAGGACCGAGGACCGAGAGGATCGAGGAACTACCAGACCATCCTCCGGTGAAATCCTCATACACTCGCCCCGCCCCCTTACTGTGTATCGCTCACTGATTGGACGATGCAGCGCATGCACTGATCTGGCTGCTGTCAGACGATCAGCTGTGCGGCGTCATCACAAACGGACGTCGCTCCGGAGGAAACGACATTCCCATTGCTCATAAAACTCATTTCCCTGCTTCTCGTGGTTTCCTTGCGTCTCTCCATGCTTCCCTGGTGGGAGGGACTAGACGCAGGGATACGACGCAAGTGAGGGATGCAAGGAATCCATTTAACCAAAGTGAAACGCACCCTATATCAACAGGAGAAAGATTATATATCTCAAGTGTGTCAATAAATAACCTTTCATTAATTTGTAACACGTTTATTTAACATCAATTATTATTATCATCATCATCATCAGCTTTATTGAAGAGACTCAAGGTCCATTTTTAAAAGACATACAAGACTCAAATATAAATTGAAAAAGGCAGTTATACCAATGTTTCCACAGAGGTGACTGGTATCATATTATAATAATATATTAATTTGAATTAAGGATTATGGGCCACGTGTTTTGTTTTTTTACTTTTATCTGTCTTCAATCTTTAATGCATTTTTTAACATGGAGAAAAAAAGTCAGAATTACGAGAAAAAAGTGAGAAATCTGAGAAAAAAATCTGAGATCTAAGAAAAATGTAATTCTGACTTTATTATCAGAGATGAATAAAAGAAGCATTTTTTGGACGAACTTCAAAAAAATAGCACATGTTCCTAATCGTCTTCTGTACCTTGTAAACATTTGGCTGTAACAAAACAATGTCCCAATATTGGATTAATAAATTATATATAATCTAATATAATATATAAATAATAGCTGGAACCTGTTTTCACAGAGAGAGAACGGCTGTCTGTTCCTCCTTAAATCTCAGTGAAGCTTAAAGACGGGAAAATCAAACACAAATTCTGAGTCTCTGTGAACAGATGCCATTTTGTAATCAGAGTGTGTTCTTCTTCATCTCTTCATCTACATCAGTTTGAACCGAGCACAAACACAGCTTCGCCCACTAAAGTTGGCAAAAGCAAACTGAGCGTTAGTAAGAAAAGTTGTCCTGGAGGTTGAAAGCACTTCAGTGAAACGTAAGAACCGATGTCTGTGCTGAAACTGTTTTGCATTTGCCTCTCTGAGACGTGTACTGAGGGAAAGAGAGGATGGAAAAGAGAAGGGGAAGAAGGGGAGGATGAAAAGTTGTTTTGGAGGATGTTTCTGGAGGGAAAGAGAGATGTAAGGATGTGGAGTTTTCCTCCTGAGGGCTGACAGACATGTGCTTCATTGCACATTTAGCAGAGAGGTCCAACACACTTCAAACAGGAGGGAAAGGGAAGGTGCTTCTAATATAAAAACTGTACGATGTGTTTAGATATCAGGTTTTGGATCTGTGTCTGATTCACTATCTGCATGTGCTGTGTATGTTATGTCTACGTGCATTCTGCGGGTGTAACGTTACCGTGTGTTTGGAAATGTGCGCTGAGGCCGTGTTCACACTGCAATTCATTTCCACATGCTTCTCTCATATCTGTTTATATCCGTTCGGTTGTAACTGGTATTCAGTTTCAGTGCAAAATGCAACAAAAGACGTCACATCTGCCGTTACTGCCGCTCGTTTCCAACAACGTTTTAATGGGGTTTAAAATAAAGTTTATCCACTTGGCTTTCGGACATTCTTTGATTGAAAAAGAGACGAAGAACTTTTCTTTTGCTGTTGAAACATTATCTTTGTTTCACACTGAGATATGACCAGATGCACTGTGAAAGGGGGAACAACACAAGTACATTTACTTGAGTATGATTAAGTTAAGTTCCATTTTTAGGTACTTGTACTTTACTCGAGTATTTCTATGTTTTGCTACTTCGTACTTTTACCCTAAAATTCAGAGGTGCATGGTGTACTTTTACTCCACGACATGTATTTAGTTACTGTACAGATTTGGATACATGTGAAATATAATCAAGTCTTAAAGGTCCCATGTCATGCTTTTCCGGTTATTCCCCGTCCCCTTGTGTGTTATGAAGGTTTGTCTGCATGTAAACGGTCTGCAGAGTCACAAACCCTCAAAGTACACCCTGTAGTGAGTAAAACTCTAACACAGAAAAGACCTGTCTATGCTGCCCCAGAATGCCTGGTTGGAGATTTCTCTTTTTCCATTGTTTACTTCTTGGGTATAGTGACGTATTTCGGGTATAGTGACGTAACATAACGGCTCCGCAGATTGGTCCAAATTGACCAATCCGCGGAGCCGTTACGTTTGGACCAATCCGCGGACTTCCTCACACACACACACTCAGCGGGACGTTGCGAGGCTCGCTGCTGCGAGGAGCGACACCGCGGAACTCAGCCTGGGCACACACACAAACTCCCAGCCAGGCTGCGGGTGTGTGTGTGTGTGCCCAGGCTGAGTCTCGCGGTGTCTCGCTGTCTCGCAGACGGCCACTGGGATCACAGGGAGGGGGGGGCAGGAGCTCCAACAAGCCGTTTAGGACAGAGAGTGAATACACATACTATACAGAGATGCTGTATGAGAAACCAATGTGAGTTTGGAACATTGAACAATATAAATGTATTTTAGTAGACCTCAACAATGGAATTATGATCAGTAGAAATGGCCATGACATGGGACCTTTAAATCAGACTTTAGTTATACCTGGAGTAAATTCACAAGCTACCCCTTACGCAAAGAAAATATATTCCCCCATATATTAACTGTCAATATATTGCATTATTTTGTTTTCTGATTTACTGGTTAATTGAAAAGATTTAATAAAGGAAATCTTGCTGTTGGCTACACCAAGTGATACTGATTAATAATCAACATGAAAAACATATTTATTCATATCTACAAAATATATTGAAAATATATTGAAGATATATAGAATAATATATTGTGTTAATATATTACAATATATATATATTGAATAATATATTGTGATAATATATTGTAATATATGGGATAATACATCAGTAATTGCCACTTTCCATATATTGAGTAATATATGTAAATATATATAATATATTGGTTGTGTATATATGTGAACATACATTTACTATATATTAACATTTATATGGGGACATGTACTATATATATTCACAAATATATGGGGACATGTATGTACTATATATTCAGTTTTATATGGGGACATGTATGTAGAATATATTCACAATTATATGGGGACATGTACTATATATATATGCACAAATATATGGGGATATGTATGTACTATATATTCAGATTGATATGGGGACATGTATGTAGAATATATTCACAATTATATGGGGACATGTACTATATATATTCACAAATATATGGGGACATGTATGCGCTATATATTCAGATTTATATGGGGACATGTATGCAGAATATATTCACAATTATATGGGGACATGTACTATATATATTCACAATTATATGGGGACATGTATGCGCTATATATTCACAATTATATGGGGACATGTATGCACTATATATATTCAGATTTATAAAAGACCATGTACGTACCATATATTCTGAACATGAGTGCAATATATGTTCACAATGAGGAGAAATGCATGTTCTGATAAAAAAAATCTTTCATTTAATTTCAAACCTTTATTTATGCAGGTGAATCCCATTGAGATCATTGATCTCTTTTTCAAGGGTGACCTGCTGCAAGTAGGTTCCACATGAATACATATAAACATAACAGAAAAACAAAAAAGGACATCATACAGCATATTTACAGTGACTACAGTTTACATAGCTAGTAACATTTACAGGTTCCAACAGTTTCCGATTGGATAGCATCTATCCTTGCTTTAAAAACATTTAGTGGAACCAAATTGCTCAGACTGTTCCAAGTTAGCGGAGCTGCGCATCTAAATGCTATCTTCCCTAAGACAGTCCTAGCAGTTGGCACATTTAATAAAACCACATCATTCGATCTCAGGCAGTAGCCACTTACAATTCGCCGTGAGATCAGGGAGCAGATGTAGGAAGGAAGTTTCCCTAACATGGCTTTGTATATAAAAATGTACCAGTGACTGAGCCTCCGTACAGTTAGTGAAGGCAAACCTGCCCTTGCATACAGGGTACAGTGATGGGTTAATACTTTACAGTTTGTCACAAATCTCAGTGCACTGTGATAGGCGGCATCTAACTTGACCAGGCAATTGGCAGGTGCATTCATATAGATCAGATCACCATAGTCCAGTACAGGTATAAAGGTCACAGTGACTAGCCTTTTTCTGGCCTCAAGTGAGAAACAGGACTTGTTCCTGGAAAAGAAACCTAGCCTAACCCTCAGTTTTTTAAGCAGGTTATTGACATGAAGTTTAAAAGTGAGACAATCATCAAGCCAGATACCAAGGTATTTGTAACAGGTAACCACTTCAAGTTTTATCCCTTGCGTAGTTACAATATCTAAAACAGGCTCTGGTGTCTTTTTAGTTTTTGAAAAGAGCATTACCTTGGTTTTATCAACATTTAAAAGAAGCTTAAGTGCTGAGAGCTGAGTCTGAATAATGAGAAGCTTAATTTGTTTTTTTCTATCAATGTGTAACAGTTATCAAAATACTCATTAAAAGAAGGACAAGGAAAGAATAAAAGAAAAGGCCTATAAACAACACATTATGTAATGACTCAAGAACATTTTCATGTAATTATGTAATAAAACCCACATTTTGTAATAATCTGCTGCATTCTGTAACAGCCTGAACGCAATATAAAATACATTTCCCTGCATTTTGTAATAAATTATTACATTTTGCAATGGTTATTACAAAATGCGTGAGTTGCCCTTTTAAAAAACTAATATTCATTATGTAACCATAACCAAACTGTAAATATATCCCAAAATTGATGTTGATATACATGTTGGCTAATGAATATGGTAACACTTGAACTAGTTTTGGCCAATGAAAGATATTTTACTGAAATATTTTTAAATTATGATTAAGGATGATTCATGGTTGAATAAATAAATAAACAGTTGTAATGTTATTGTTTGCAACTCATTTTGTAATAACCACAGCAATATGTAATAATATATTTCAAAATGTGGCGACATGTATTACATATTTGCATTGAACTTGTTTACTACATAATGGGCAAATTATTACAAAAGGAGGTGTTATTACATAATGAAGGGAAAATGTATTACATTTTGTATAGGTATAGTTAATAAATGATGCATTGTTATTTCATACAGGGCCAAAAAGAGCAGTCTGTTATCCTATTTAACAATCTTGTTTTTTGTTTCACCTGGTGACAACTTTAAACATGAGCTGATCACTCATTAAAACAAGGTCCGGAACAGGGCCAAACAGTCTTGTACCCTATTTGATCGTCAATCTTGTTTTTTCGTGCCTTTACTCACAAATTCTTGTGTTAATGGATGTTCTTATATCTGATGTCTTGGTCCCTGGATGGTGGTTTACTACAGCATCTGTGGAACAGAACAATTACAAATAATTAGAAGTTCACAAAAGACAGCAGGAATTATAACAATATCCATAATATCTATATTAAAGCATGGGCTGGCTTGGTGAATAATGTGGGAATACAAATAGTGGAAGAATAGGCTTTGTACATTTTCGTCTGGCGCTACTGGTTGGTATATTTTATGGAATTTGGACCAAGCATCTGCATCTGTGACAGTTCTGTTTAAAACTTAAAAAAATGTAATTGCATTCATCTTTAAAGGTGGGGTAGGTAAGTTTGAGAAACCGGCTCGAGATACACTTTTTGTTATATTCCATGGAATACTCTTAACATCCCGATAGCAATGAATATCTGAAGTGCTTTGACAAAAAATCCATAAAAAAATGTCATCTGTGGAAGCCGTGGTACTGTAAAAAGCACAACCAATCATTTTAGCTGGCCCGGCTGAAATGACTGGATGGCCTACCTGCCTGTCAGCCTTCCATCTGTGCACAAACTTATCTCGTGCCCTCATTGGTCATGTGCGCGTTCGTGTGTGTTGGAGGAGGGGCTCTGTAAGGAAGTGGCACATTTTTTCCGGCTGTGTATTTTCAAATTCTAGCGATCTCGAGCTGGTTTCTCCAAAATTACCTACCCCACCTTTAAAAGACTACTTTTATTGAATGAGAGTTTTACCTAGCACAATGAGCCTGGGGTGGTGGGAAGGGAGAACTGGGCCTCGGCATCGGCAGGAGTGGTAGTCGCCTATGAGTATTAGAATTTAGATGAACAAAGGCATAGAAAAACCCTGAAATATGTACTGACACAAAGCTACAACCCTCGATTTTGTAAGTAGTAGTAGTAAATACATACGTATATACAATATACAACAATACGCATAATGCAATTAGCAGTACCAGTAATAAAATAACTGAATAAATAGTAGTAGAACCTTTATTTAGCCAGGAAAATCAATTAAGAACAAATTCTTATTACAATGATGACCTGACAGGAGGCAAAAGGCGTCCTGAGGGGATGGGTTTGGGAGGAAAAAAATAAAAAGACAGACTCCGGGCACTACAGAACCCAGGAGACAACACAATGACACAGAGCAGAGATGACAGGCATAGCAGTTAAACATATAAAATCTCTAAAACAATATTGCTGTGGTTCAATCTGTCATTAAAATAATATAGAAAATTCATCCATTCAATCCTTCATGGCAAGGATAACTAAGCTGAATAGTGAATAAAGTGATATGTGAAAAGTAAAATGACAGTGAAATTAAATGACAGTGCGTTCCTTACCACTGCGATCTGGCTCCTCTGTCCTCGTATATTTTGGGTCTGATTCCTCACTACTGATGTCTGCCTCTGCATGGGCCCTCTCTCCTTATTTATTCTGTCTCAGTCACCACTGCTATCTGGCTCCTCTGTCCTCTTGACTTGTGGTTCTGCAGGCTTAGTTCGACCTATGAATTTCAACAATGCTCCTGTAAAATATATAGATATATAGTATTATGGGTCAACATTAAAATAACATACACTGGAGAGCAAAATGTGAAATGCCATTGACTGTAGGCTACATATTATCCACACAATTGTCAGCAGGGGCAATAACAACTAAAATGTGAACTAACTTGAATGCATTAGTCCACAACACATAGCCTAACGTAGAGTAGAGAATGAATGAATGGTTTCTGCAAAATACACAGAAATAGAAATAAGGTTCAAATTACAATAACTAACCAGACGATGGTTATTAATAATAAGCAACAGCAATACTAATTGTTGCTAAAACACATTAGACACGTTGCAAACACACGGCTAATAAAAGCTAAGTTAGCATCTCATCCACACACTATCATAGCTTAACTTAGCTAACTAGCTAGCATTAGCTCAATTCCTGAACAACATAGAAACTAAAAACGGGACATCAAGACTCATTAACACACTGACTCAGCAGGACACTATGCATACAATCTTATAACATTACCAACACTAAAGATCTGCATATATGCTCACATTCTTCACGAACGCATTCTCTCTGTGACGATGGTAATTATGCATGTGACGATGCGCAATAATGTCCTGAACATGTGTAACCAGCTCGAAGACCCGTAGCTGAACTACTTTAGCTGTCCCTAAATGTGCCTGACTAAAACACGAACGATATAATGCAGATCAAGGAGAACAAGGGGAATTTACAAGACATAGACTAACTGTGGTTACATTACTTAACTAGCTCATCATCGTCACCAGTCAGAAAATGTCCGTTAGCCGTGGGGCTAGTTTTCGCTATGTTAAACTCCATTGACTTATGCTAAAATGTTAGCGATCTAAAGGTCCGCTATTTTTGGCTGTTTTGGGTCGACTTCAGTTGACTGTAACATCGAAAATCTTCGAAATTGAATGTTCACAAAGCTGCGGACCGGTTATACACTCATACACCATAGCTAATTTAACTAACGTTAGCTAATGTAGCTGGTGTAGTGCCGAGAGACGGGACATACGGATTAAGCAACTAGACTACTTATAGTGTACATGCAGAATTATTTCAATTTAAAATAGTTGTAAATGCTCACACACATACCTGACTCTGGTGCTGTATTTTCCTCTCGTTTCTTTTTAATTTTCCGTTTCGAAGCACCTGATGAATGCTTTCTCTTTGACACTCAGCGACAGAATCAACAGACAGAGGCAGCAACGCAGATTTGAATCTGCCAATCAGATCAATCTATTGCTGGAGAGGGGGGGGGGGCTCCCCGAAATCAGCCGGAAGTGGCGCATTCGAATACTGTTTGGGCTGTCTGCCGTGGATGGGCTGCGTTCCACTCCAAATAGCCGGTCGGCCGTAATATATGCATAGATATATATGCGTGCATATATTCATATATATATGCGTGCATATATGCATATATATATTTATATATATATATATATATGAATATATATATGCGTGCATATATGCACGCATATATGAATATATATATGCGTGCATATATGCGTGCATATATGTGTGTGTCTATATATATTTATAAACTGTATATTATTTTCCATCATTCAATGGACAATTTGTACTTTTTTTATATGTAGGCTACCATCAAACATTTGTTCATATATAAAGTGGGTAACTATACAAAACGAAGTGAGATAACTGTTTATGAATATCTGTTCAATTTTATGTAAACTCATGAAAGATAAATGAGTGTTTCAATAAAACTATTACATATAAATGTATAGTGCAGTTTTTGTTTTCATTGCAATATATTTTTTTTATATGTATCAATATATAGCCATACATGGTCCATGCATATATTGCAATATATTTAAAAATATAAGGACTACTTTCCCATATATGGAAATGTATGATCCAATATATTGTATTATATTTACCAATATATTACAATATATTTTTGTTTCATACCCTGCAAATATATATATCATCTAATTTACAAGTATATAAAATACATGCTATTATGTTGGGGGAAAATGTATTATGCTAATGATCAACAGACATGCGATGAAGTGATTTAAATCAGTAAGACTTCATCATGTCTTTTCAGGTAATTAATGATCATATTTTGATATATAATGTATTTGACAACCTAACTTTTTTAGACATTGTATTCCTGACATTTCAACACTTAGGTCTGAAACTATGACTGAGATTTCACACTAACAGACGACGACACACAGGTTTTTAGGGAAGAAAAAACAGGGTAAACTCAATTTCAGACAAATTAAATAAAGGAAAAAGGTCAAATTAAACCATAAGAGTAGCAAACATTTCAGAGTGTATTCTGATGATATCCTATGTGTCCATGCATGAGTGGACTGGAGTGCATGAGAGTGACCCCTGATGTGTGGTCGCTATCTGAGGAACTTATATCAGGGTTCAGATCTATCTCTCCCACTTCCTGGTGTCACCTGAGACGCTCTTAGCCCTGCCCACTTGCCCCGAGGCTTCAGGTGTGTGAAGCCATTCATCACCTGTCAATCACCCTCTTCAATCACTGCCAATCACATCACTCCTCCCTCCACTTCCTCCCCCTTTCTGCCTCCTAACAGGCCTCCTTTTGTTTCAGTTGTTCATGTTCTCTGTTGTTTTTCAATTTCATGGCCATTTCTCCCCCATAATCAATTTGCACAACATGCCCATTACTTATTACTGTTTGCCTCAGTTGCAATTGTCTTGGTATTCAATAATCATTTACTTTCTTTTCTACTCGGTAATTGAGGCAGTGGAGTGTGTGAGTGTCTTTTTTCTCCTCAGTCTAGTAAACTCTATCACTCTGTCTCTCATTCTCTCTTTGCATTGTCTGTGTGTCTGTGTGTGTGTGTGTGTGTGTGTGTGTGTGTGTGTGTGTGTGTGTGTGTGCGTGCATGCGTGCGTGTGTGCGTGTGTGTGTGTGTGTGTGTGTGTGTGTGTGTGTGTGTGTGTGTGCGTGCGTGCGTGCGTGCGTGCGTGCGTGCGTGCGTGCGTGCGTGCGTGCGTGCGTGCGTGCGTGTGTGTGTGTGTGTGTGTGTGTGTGCACATAGTGGCAACACATAGAACGCCACATTAATTACACTTCACAGAGACATGACATGAGCACACGCTCGTACATGGAAAGATGTGCACACACACAGTGTTACAGAAACACACACTGTCTCCCTGTCCAGCGTTTTAATTAAGAGCCAGACTGTCGTGAAAATGACACACACACACACACACACACAATCCCATGAATTACATTTCCGTGCCGAAAACACAACACTAATAAATCACACTTTTCACTTTTAATGCAGGACCCGGTGACAAAATATGACAACGTTTTACGCTGGGTTTTCATTTCCTAATGGTGGAGGCCTCACCTCTCTCATGCATTCCCTTTTTTTCTTTCCTGTCAGCTCCCATCACTGTCCTCATCTATCCTGGGCTCCTTTCTCCTGCCAAAGTTACTCCTTCTACCTCTTTTCTTTATGCCTTTGTCCTTTCTTTCTTTGTTTCTCCTGCCCCCCCCACCACTCTCCTTCTCCCCTCGTTGGGAATAGGAGGCAATTTAGAGCGATGTAGGTTAATGACGGCGGAGACTCAGTGGCCTGGTGTCTGGAAACACGCCTGGAATAAACACTGGGACATCTGACATCTTCTGACAGTGATGAGCTCGGAGCAACTCCAGCCTCACATGAGCTGGTTTTAAGATGGAGAAACCTAGAAAAAAGTTATCTTAAAGTCCAACAAAGTGCTTTTTTATGTCAGAAAGACCCTGGTGGGGGAGAGCCTCCTCCTAGCGTGCCATCAAAAAGCACTTTTTATATTGTTTCTGTTACTGAATGTACTCTTCCAATATCAGAGTACACATGATAACAAATGTATCCCAACTGTAGCTGTGTACATGACAGGATGTATGATTACCTAGGACTGTTTGAGGCATATGATAGCTATGTGATTAACATGATGATTCAGCCTCTATGGAGATAGACATATGACAAGCATGATCATTTCTGACATGGAGCTAATCTGAAGTAAACATTGAATACTGTTTTCTATTCCTCCATCTTGTGACTGTGTAACTCCCTCTCTTGGATATCAGCATGTGAAGGACACTGTTCAGGAACTAGTTGATGCTCTGGATGTGATGACTACTTCCATTCTGGAGAGGATCACAAATACATGGATCCTGAGATTGAACAGTTTCTATAAAAAACGATATCTTAACAATATATACCACCGCTTGTATAAAACAGTCTTGCATTCACCGTTGGATTGTATCATCTCTTTGTGCTACTGTATGTGTTTCGCATTGTTTTTTCACCAACAGCACCAGCAGGAGGGCGCTTGCTCTTTGTCTGAATGAGTTTCAATCTGACAGCCGTAGAGCGAAGAGGAAGATCCATGAACGGATATAAAAGTAAAAGCCAATGTACAACACTCACCGACAGCAACACCCCGTGTCCGACCGGCCGATCGACTCACACAAATGGACTTTTCTGTCTTTTTGTTATGATAGTTTGCATTTCAGACTGACAATAAAGTATTACCTTATTATTGTATGGTATCTGGTTAAAAATAAGCTTCTCCTCCAATTTATACACTGACCCTATGAGTGCTTTTCCAAGAGTTGAGATATTTTCAACTCCAAGCACTCAGAGCAACTCAAAAACAGCTGAACGCTCAGAAAAAATATGGCAGATTCAGAACTTTTTTCTGGATATTTCAGTCTTGAGGCCGTGTTTTGTTTTGGTTTCAGGTGAGCAGCAGGAACAGGCATAGCACAGTGTTTACCCGCTTTATGAGCCACAGAGTTTCACATGAGATGGCATGGGCTCAATCCTTATTGGAAACAATCGGAGAAAGTTGCTTACGCTCTTAAAAAGGCACTTTACGTGGCCGTAAGTGCCCTATTTTCTTAGCAGCTTGGAAATTCTGTTGCTAATTCACTAAATAAACACTGTCCTCTTCCTGCTGCTCACCTGCAACCAAAACAAAGCACGGACTCAAGGCTGAAATATAAGACTCTCTCTATCATTTACTCCAACTCAACCCGCTCTCACCCGTCCCATCTGTCAGTACAGTACACAAACCAGCATTAATCAGGACCCTCTTGACCATGACAGACCCCGTCTCAGCCTGCCCAAACATCCCTCAGTTCTCACACAGTTGTTTGTTAATGTCCACCCCGCTCCGCAGACACCACACAAAACCCTCCTTTGTCTAATTGGCTCTTTAAGACGCCCCGGCGATTAAAAATCTCCCAAGTGGCAGCAGAGGAAGCCGTGGCTATAGCATCTCCCGCTGAGCTGTGACAGGCTACTGTTTACCAAAACTCTCCCTCTGTTCTCCCCCCTCCGTCATCTTTGCTTTCTTTCCCTGACTCTCCCACACAAAGGGAGGCAGCGAGGGGGAAGCCCTAAGGCAAACAGAGGCCCCGGCAGCAAGACAGAGGGCCATTGATGACGGGGGTCCTGAAAGACACCTCCGATGGACGGGAGGAAGAAGAGACAGAGAGATAAAGGACACGGATGCTGCATGGGCATCAATTCACTGAACACTAGGTTTCGGGTTAATGGCTTGCAGTGTCGGATTTGACGCCATCAAAACTTCTCAAATAATTTACATACAGACCATCAGTTCAAGTTAGACTTTAACACCTTAAGCCTTGCAGATACAATCTAAATCATTTACAAGATTTGAATCTGGGCACAAAAGATGAAAATAAACATCCGCTGAGAACAGTTTAGTTATTGGAAGTTATTTTCAATGTTTCCAGTAGGGTTAGGGTTCCTTGTCACATATATAAAACCCAGTCACTGTGACACACACACTGTTCTGTGTAGGGAAAGGCAATCACATTTCAACTACAAGTCTATTCAAAGTGCTCTACAAAAGATATTAAAAGCATGAGTGTATAGTGCAAAATGTGAAAGACTTTGCACTTCTTTTAAGATGACATGTGGTGTTATGTCAAGTGGTGTTTAGGTTGAGCTGTTGCAGTCAACATTGAGAAGATTAAATACAATACTCCAGGAAGTAATACAAGTTTATAAGATGCAATAACACTACACGATGATCTGGCAATAATAAAGATCTTGTTATCATGGTAGCAGTCATCCCCTTTTTAAACCTGTGCTACTGTCTGTCCAGGGTCCAACTGTTGGTTGATAGTTCAATTATGAAAGTTGATTGCGAGTTTTCACAAGATGTTTTTTCCAACCTGGCCCACTGCGGGAGAGACTCTAAAAAGAAGACTTTAAAACATGACCTGCACAAAGTAAATACCTTTTGAGCACAATCAGTAAAGAAAACACCAGATCAAATGGTGAATACGTTCTAATGGCACAACACAGTCTCACGGCATTTCGTGTTATAGTCACGAAATTAATCTATTGATTCGTGTTCACCAACACGATTTCGCCATTTTTTTCGTGTCACACAGAACGATTTTAAAAGCAATGTAAATAATAACAAATTAGAAGGAAAAAAAGATGACATAAAATACAGATGTCAGTATTCTGAGGCTCTGAGCCATTTCTTTTCCTCACTGACGGCAAAAAAACTCAGACATTATACAATTTAAAATAAAAGGGATAGGGTTAGGCTTAGGGTAAGATATTGAGTAAGAACATGTTTTTATGAACCACACAGCTTCTGGTCTTCCAAGACCCGACCGGACAAAAAGACGTGTTGCAGGGACGAAACATACTACCAATAGAAATACATTGTATTTAAAATCGTTCTGTGTGACACGAAAAAAATGGCGAAATCGTGTTGGTGAACACGAATCAATAGATTAATTTCGTGACTATAACACGAAATGCCGTGAGACTGGGTTGAATGTCAATGAGGGAAGAGTTTGGTACTCACTTTGACTTGTATTGTAACATATAGTGTATAATTCAGTACAGATCTTCTCCGAGTGGTTGGCAGTCAAAGGGGTAATCTATATTAGACAATCTGGTCACGTTTTCCCTGTATTTTGATGGGTTTCACTATGAGTGCATATCTGCTATTTCACTGTTCTTCCCCGAGGCGAATTTGAGGCTTATTATCTGTTCAGCAATTAGCAGGAAATCTGCTCATTATCAAGCCAATTATCCTGCACTAATAGCATGCTTAATCAATCTCATTTCATCAATTATTACCGTTTAAGGAGGTGAGTGCTAGATAATGACGCCGTAATTTGAAGTCAGAAAGAGTTGGAGAGATAAGAACTAAGTTGTTTAGACTGTGCAGATGTGTGTGTGTTCTCGGATCGAGTGCATGTGTGTGTGTTTGCTGCATTGTGTGCCATTAAGCCCTCATGTGAATGTGGGCACTTTTCTGTGCTTTTAAAAAATGTGTGTGTGTGTGTCTGCATGTCTGTGTGAAGTTGAGCATGCGGAGATGAATGGGAGCCTGTGAAGCGGGGGGAAAGTGTGTGAGGTGGTGTGTGTTGTGTGTGAGGTGTGTGTGTGAGGTGGTGTGTGTTTTGATGCTGGTGGCAGCTGCTCTGAGTGCAACATTGTCCTCTAGAGATAAGAGGACGGGGCCGCGCTCACAACTGTAAGACTTATCAAAAGGGACCATGCACCATTACACAGCTATTCTGACAGCCTAAACCCCACCATTACACACACACACACACACACACACACACACACACACACACACACACACACACACACACACACACACACACACACACACACACACACACACACACACACACACACACACACACACACACACACAGAGCCCATATGGATGCATGCTTGAATTGATTTGCTCGAGCATACAAAGACAAATTCTATTCGTATACACAACCCATATGGATGCACGCATGAACACACACACATGCCTGGCCACACACACCGAAAAAACACAAACACAAACGCAGACACACACACACACACACACACACACACACACACACACACACACACAGAGATATAC
This sequence comes from Trematomus bernacchii, assembly GCF_902827165.1. Classification (NCBI taxonomy): domain Eukaryota; kingdom Metazoa; phylum Chordata; class Actinopteri; order Perciformes; family Nototheniidae; genus Trematomus; species Trematomus bernacchii. The sequence goes on from NW_022988159.1 coordinate 408,408, forward strand.
AATTCAAAAATTCATCTTCAGATATATGGAAGCAAAAAATGACAAACACACATACTGTTTTTTATCTGCATTGGGGACCAAGTTTCTGATCATCACTAGCGGGGACCACACACACACACACACACACGCACACACCACACACACACACACACACACACACACACACACACACACACGCACACACACACACACACACACACACACACACACACACACACACACACACACACACACACACACACACACACACACACACACACACAACACACACACACACACACACACACACACACACACACACACACACACACACACACACAACACACACACACACACACACACACACACACACACACACCACACACACCACACACACACACACCACACACACACACACACACACACACACACACACACTGAAGAACACACTGACTAATAGCAGACAGCCTGTTCTCTTTTCCTAACCACAGTGATTTCTACAATAACCCCCCTCGTGCAAGTAATCTTAGTGACACACACTAAGAACACACTCACACACACTGTTTCCTCGCCATTGCCCATGGGTGCCCAGGCGAGATGCCCTGAAGGGGGCACGGAGGACAGGGTATCATTTTCAGAGGGGACCCATAGGGCAGAGATTGTGTGTGTGAGGGGGAAGAGAGTGGGGTGAGGGGGGGGCATTAATTACCTGTGTGCTCCTCCTGCTGAGGGAGGCACAAAGGTCGCCCCCGCCGAGGGGCTAATTATTAGGAAAAGAGCTTTTTAATTTACCGCTGTCTGCTGCCATTCCACGGAGGAAGAGAAGCATGTTATTCAGCGCTGCGTGTGCACGTGTGTGTCGGGACAGAGCAGTAAAACGGCTCACCGGCTGCACAGGTGGCCCTCCGTCTGACCCCGTGACCCCCGAAGACACACAGAGTTTATCTGGAGCCCTTTTGTTCCCAGGATGCTCACAGCTGCCAATCTACGAAGGTGGAACAGAGGCTGAATAATGATGTAATACCCGGAGGAAGGAACCACAAACAATAACATTGTCTCGCACTCTACGCTGAGAGGCAAATTCACAGAAGGATTTCATGTGTTACTAAAAATGACACATCAAAATAAAGTCATGTATAGCATGCCTTCATAAAGGAAATGTTGGAAACCGTCAGCGGTATTAAAAATGTATTTATTCTCAGTGTAAAAGTGCCCTGATACATCAATGTTAGCTCAACAGTGAGCGTTACCTAAGTTGTACCACCATGGCTTATCACTTTGGCTTTTTGTCGAAGGAGCCCTTGGAATGTTATCTTCCAGGTCTACAAAAAATGTGATCACTACACCACTCAAACTACAAATAGACACTGATAGTCTTTTAGTGCTACATGTGCTTCCTAATATATTTTTATTGACAGAAATACAAACAGAAAATTGGATGTGTAAATATAATTAGTGATGTTTTATTAGATTGAGCATGTTTTATATGGAAAAACAAGAAGGGTATACATAAAACTATAGACAGCATAACACCATAACTACAGGACGTATGTGCTAGTTGGTCGTTTGCTGTAGTCTTTGCAATGTGCTCAAATGTAACTTTCTGGCCCATTCGCAGACATGCAACTGTCGTCCAGTTGCCACTAGTTCTTTGGTTTGTTGTGCCTGGGCCTTAACAGAAATGTCACATTTGACTCACAAAGAGTTTTAAGGTGTTTTGCTCGTTAGCGAGAAACATGAATATTTTGACCTACCATATTTGGGTTCGAGCAGATTGCTAAAATTCAGCTCGATCCTTTCTGAATGTTGGATCATTCAGCTCAAGCTTGACATTTTGAGTTCATGCCAACCAAAGTTACACCACATTTCTTTCAGAAAATGAAAATTCTGAAATTAATGAAATTATTAAAAACGTAATTATCTGCTGCATTTCTTTTACTGGCAGTGTGAGCACATACAGGCAGACACACACAACACACACACACACACACACACACACACACACACACACACACACACACACACACACACACACACACACACACACACACACACACACACACACACACACACACACACACACACACATACACACACACACACACACACACATTCGTCTCACATTCCCTTTGACACCTCAACTAACCTTATCCCACCCCGTTTCGTAGCCAGTCTTTTCACATGTACCACTGCAGCTGCACTATCACAGCAGGGGGTATTTGGGGAGTTAGAGATGGGGGGGGGTTCTGTAGATTATTCAATCAGCACCGGCTCTGTGAGCTTCTCCTCTGTTTGAGATATTTTCTGTCAGGTTCCTCGCTTCCCGCAGACTTTCAGTTCCTTCTGTCTCCTGCTCAGAATCAGAGAGCCCAGCCCCTCAATGCACCCCCCGGTCCGAAACCCAGCATGGGGTCCCAGTTTCCTGACACAGAATGATCTCTCAATTTGAGGGGAAGTAATCCATTTAGCTTCTGCACGCGGCCTCCATTTTAGTGCTTTTATCCCCCCACTCCCCTATCCCCCCCCCCCCACCTCATTGCAGTGTCTCATGATTTTGCAGCCTAGAGGCGTCAAGGCTGAACTGATCAGCGCTCGGCTGGTTTAGTCTTTTCAGCGAGGATTTCTGCATAATCCAGGTCGATGTCTGTTACATGCTCAGACATCTGCTGCGTTGGACTGTTATTCTTAGAATGTGGATAATGTGCTCCAAATATCATATTCAAATTAGGGGTTGTTGAAGCATGGCACAGCAGAGATTGTAAATACAATACACTAAAGGTGTTGTAAACAATAAAATAGGTACTTTTTCATATAGAACACAGAGAATATGAGTGTGTTCTGTTGAAAGGCCTCTATTGGCAGGACTATTATGCTATAAAATGCATGATTTCTGATATGACAGGACTATATTTAATGTTTGGTTGAGTTTAGATACAACAGACAGACCATTTAATGTCAGTACAGTATTTGAATAATGTAATTTTCTATTCCCAACTCATGTAATGATTTACCTCATAGCCAGTTTAAGATTTTACATTGACTAATTGAAGCGCTTGGCATCTTCTGTTTTTTACAGGTATGAAATTATCTTTTTTGGTGCACATAAAAGTCATGACTTTATTTTTTTGCTTTGCTTAAAAAAGAGAAGAGCCAATTGGTGGCATAATCGAAGATATTCCTTTACAACTGGACAAAAGCATGTGAAAAATAGTGCCATTACCAAACAACACTGAAACTTCTCTGTACAGTTTTGCCCCTGGATTGAAGTCATTACCCCAAAATGAACGCAATGTTTTTTATTAGAAAATGCACATAATTGAGCAACATCCCAACTTTTTCACAAATAAGAATTTTGATTATTTGTTATTTGTGATCAGTATAAGTTCCATATAGATAGCTGTTGGTACTCAAAATACTTTTTAAAAAGGGGAATCCATTCATGTATATTATGTAGCCTACGACCTACAGTATCCATACAGCAGTCTCGTTATCCATGATTCCAGATGACAACTTTCAAACCAATTTATTTGATCATTATTTAAAATTGACAACAGAACGGACTTATTCTAACTGCAGTGTAAGTGTAGTAAGTATTTAAGAGAGGACCTCAGAGCTCAGCAGAGCAGAAGTAATATTTAATGTCTGGGAAAGAGACGACTTAAAAATGTCCTCTGAGATGAGAGCGACCGCTCGGCTCCGGCCTCTGCAGCGAAACTAACCGGCTAAAGGTGTCAAGCTAAGGGGTCACGACTCACGTACAATAAGACTCACACACACACACATACACACACATATTCACAGAAGATGGGCCACTGTTGCCATGGGAACAACCTGCCAAATCCTGTGAGTGAGACGTATTTAAATGGAAATCTATCTGCTCCCTGTGAACAAATCCAGATTCATTTCAGACACCCCGGTTATTCTCTCCTCTCCCCCTCCTCTCTCTTGTCCTGGTGCGTTTGGCCATGGCTGGTCGCACTGCAAAGCCAGCACAACCCAGAGGTTTTTAAGAAGATTATCGAACCCGCAGCGAAAGAAAGTAGGGGCATGGGGGGGGGGGGGGGAGGAAACTAATAAACACGGAGTGAAAAACCCAACAAAGACATTTGAGGAAAGGGAGTGTAGTGGGAGGAGGATTGGCGATGATTTAATTCAAATGGTCATGTTCTTGCTTGAAACGGAGACAGACTAATTCCAGCTATAATATGGATTTACAAAATGATACAGAGCCATTTGGGGAGGGGGCTTGGAGTGAGAGCGAATGCAAAAGGAAAAAAAATAAAGTAAAGATGTCATTTGGCTGAGGATATGTGACAGACACAAAGTGACAAATTAAGGCTGAAGTCTTCCCTCTCCATTTCTTCTTTTAAAGCCAGTTTGCAATTGAGATGTTGGGCCAGATGCTTAGGAAGAAAATGGGACAGGACAAGAAAAGAGAGGAGAGTAAGTAACATGTTTTTTTTAGAATCATGATTCCTCGGGATAGTACAAAATTGCCTAAACTAAAACTAAATGGATCCAGCTGTATGAGAAAGTGTCTTCATCTGGAACTAGCCCACCTTCAAGGCTGAAATACCAACATAGAAAAGCAACAATATCCTCGTGGGTCCTGAAGGGTTCACAGTGTGGTCTTTTAATTGTAAAACATCTGAATAATTGCACATATGTTTGGGAGGACACATAACTAGAGCATCTATGTGACCCACTGAAAACTTGGCAACAGCAATCATCCAACAACTGTCAAAAATGTTTAATGCGAATGTCATGGGAAAAAAAAACCCAGAGCTGTTCAAATGTTGGTCAAATATGTAGCAAATTTCTGCCTTGTGTTGCTGTCGGTCCATCAGGAAACACTGATTGTGGAACAACAAGAGTTTTCTTTGGAAGATATCCACTTGATTTGTATTACTTGAGAACTGGAGCTTTAAATGAGCTCAAGCTGATCTTTAGATATCATGTTTTTTCATAATGAGAACTGTGTACTGAATAACAAATGTTCCCTACAAGTTAAAAGGACCTTTTCTTCCTGTTGTATCCAACCATAAAACTAACAGGCTATGTGGGTGACAAATAAGCTTCATGGACATTATGTGTCTGTTTCTATTAACCTGACATATGGATTGTTTACATAAAACCATCTGAGAATCCTTTATTGGATACTTGGCCGATGACTGGATAGAGCGTCTGTCAATTAAACCTTCAACGAATCCAGTCGAGAGAAGAGCGAAATCATACATAAAGAAAAGCCTTCACTGTCGTTCTTTTAACAATAAACTTCCCAGTTTTGATAACTAATGCTAATGCTAATGCAGCATCTACGCTAAATACTGTAGGAGCAGACATTGCTTTTTAAAACAAGAAAAAGCCCACCAATAACTTCCATTCTTTATAGGAGTGGAGGAAACTGAATGACGCATTTGTTGACGCCTAAAAGACGGATTCTCAGAGATGCAGCTGTTTTTCTTAATCCAGGTAAGAAGAAAATTATAATTTACAGACGATACTTCCTTAAAAAGTAGAACATGTAACACTTAAGCATAGATTCTAAATACACTATTCATACATGGTGTTAATACAAGGCCCTGTGATCAGTTCTCATAATAGATATATACGGATGTCAAAAACCCACAGCTAAATTTGGCCTGGGTCTTTTTTCCAGGTTAATCCGACCCTGCACCTACAATACGATACGATAATACTTTAGTGCTAAAGGGTCTTTGAGCATGTTTTCTCTCAGTGAGAGTGATGTTATGTTAAATGTTTGTTTGTTTCTTGATATATGTCCATGTTGATGTTACACATGGATCTGCTGTGATGCAAGTCAAATATTTCAGACTTGATCCGACCATTAAAGTATTATCGTATCGTACCTGGTACATGGATTCAAACCAACATTGTTTAACACCCCTGAAGTGTGTGAGTGGTATGTTTCCGATGTGTGTGTACAGAAAGTTATTGCCTCTTAACATCTGCAGTAGTAGCAGTGTGTAATCCTTGAGTAGACACTGATAACTTGGCCCATTAGCGGTAGCCTCCAGCAGATTCCTCGGGGAGAACACAGCATGGAGGACGATCCTTCTTGTTCTGCCGCCCTGAACCCCGCTCTTTAGAGTTTACCTACATATTTTACACCGACAAATTACTCAGCAAGTGCTCTCTGTAGCACGGTGCAAATGTGCTGTTTGTGACTAATGATAGTTTGAGGTTAATTTGTACACCTCCAAATGTGTCTCCAGTGGAAGGATACTGTGTTTGTATGTGCCGTTTTGTGTGTACATTCCCTGCACTCCCCTGGGCTAAAGAAAAAGTGCCGTTCCTATGGAGGTATTAATGAATCACTTAGCCAGCAGTTACAGCTGCTTTAGCCCGTATAAATAGACACTGCAGTCTGTTTTACATTTTAATATGCATCGTTTACGCTTCCTTTACCCACCTCACAGTCACATGATAAAGCACATAAGGGCCCTTATCCCCTCACATTAGCTGCAAAGTATTGAGCTTCAAACATCTAATGAGCTTCATGACTCAGCATAATTGTAAACAGTGAGCTTTGGGATAAGTGGATTACATGTAGAGTAAATGACTGTTTAGGAATGCATTATTTCACACAGTTCAGACAAGGTAAGAAAGCAGATAACAGAAATGAAGTGAAAATATGAAAAAATATGTTTCCAGATGTTTATAGACTTTTCAGAACAAAAGAAGCTGGTTAGCTTAATTTAGCTTAGCATAACGCTGTGAAACAGGGGGAAACGTCAAAGGTGAATGTAGTGCTGGCAAGCATTAGAATTAACTATAGACTTGTAGTTTCTAAGATAAAACTACATCCGGTACGTCGGAAAACAGATAACAGAAATGAAGTGAAAATATAAAAAAAGATATGTTCACAGATATATTTACAGACTTTTAGACACAAATGAAGCTGATTAGCTTAGTTTAGCTTAGCATAACGATTGGAAACAGAATGTCTCCGTCCAAAGTTACTGTAACTTTGTGTGTATACTAAAATTACTCGGACAGCATTTAAGGGATGACTTGCACTTGAATCTTTCTTTGTTAGTGTCGGATATCTGGAAACTTACAACCAAAGATATTACTCACCTCTTCATCATATAACTCCGCTAACCTAACCATTAACCGTTATGTGGTTCTCTATAGTTTAAGAAACAGGATACTGTACTTGTAGTTAGCATTAATTGTACACATTTACTACACCTAAGATGTTAATTTACTTAATAAATCATATCTGCATTCAAATAGTCTGCCTATTCCTGTGACATATCTCACTTATTTAGGCTCTACAAAAACCTAAACCAAAATAAATGTTGGTGTTGTACAGCGGCTTACAGTATGTGCTACTACTATTTTAATACTATTTATCGTGTTAAGGTAAGCTAACTAGCTGCTAGCTCCAGTTGTGTTTATCATTCAGACATGACAGGGGTATGTATCTTCTCAATGGCAACTAAGTGATTAAGCTTATTTCACAAAATGTACAAATACGCCCTTTGCGATGGCATTTTTACTTGCTATTTGTTTGTATTTGGTTTTAGTATGGGTTGTGGCATTCAGAATCAAAAGCCCAGCATTAGATCATCCCGTCTTTCTGTAAGCGATGTTGCACAGTGTTTACTAGATTTCAGGCAATAGATTTATGATGGCAGATCCCGGCACCCAACGTGACGAAACACTGAGCTCATTATGTATGCAAGCCTCCAATAAATAAGCATAAATCTGCATACGAGTTAAAGGAGATCTTAACCTCCATGACCTCATCATCTATCACCTGTCCAGGAGTGTCTGACTAGATTGAGTCAGAGTCTGAATGACCTTAAGTGTGTCTCTGTAATTGTCCCTGTGAGATGCTCATCATTTTGTCATCTTGAAAGTACAGTGGGACGGTGTTAAAAGTCTGTAGGCGTGTTATTGCAGGCCAATGACGTAGCGCTACTGTAAGTCATGCTGAGTGCATCTGTCACAAACTGCGAGTAGATTACGGGGTAATGGCGGAGAAATGTCAACGTCTAAACCACTTATTTCCACAAAGACATTCGAGAAATGATACTTTAAAAAGGAGTTGATTTTCTCCCGCTGAACGATTCCATCCCAGATTGCTGAAACGAAGCGGAGAGAAAATGAAGTGGTCTCGCGGTTGTCTCTGAAACATTTCCCACAGCTTTGTTGTCTTTCCAGACGTTTTCCCTCAAAATGATTTCCCCCATTATAACGCACCCCTGGGTTCTGCTGTGGATTCAGAGCGTCAGATGTTTTCATGTGTCCCCTGCCAAACGCTGAGCATGTTAACGACCACCCCAGATGGCCTGCATCCCCTCTGCATCACTTCCTCTGAGAGCAGCCTGCGAGCGCTCAGAGAGAGAGAGCAAACGGGAAGAGTGACAGAAAAGTGAGAGAGGAGAGGGGAAGGGTGACAAAAAAGTGAGAGAGAAGAGGGGAAGAGTGACAGAAAAGTGAGAGTGATGCTCGCCAGGAGAGAACAAGATCTCTGGATAGTTTTCACTTCACAACTCAATATTTTAACCGTGATTATCCTTTACCTTTGGCTACATAACTCTAGACCAGAGGTGGGAAGTAGTGGGAGTACAAATACTTCGTTACTGTACTTAAGTACATCTTTCTGGTATCAGTACTTTACTCTACTACTACTAACTATTATTAGTATTACTACTATTACTAACTTATTTTTCTGACAACTTTTTACTTTGACTTCTTACATTTTGAACCCAAATACCTGTACTTTTTACTTCTTACATTTTGAACACAAATACCTGAACTTTCTACTTCTTACATGTTGAACACAAATACCTGTACTTTCTACTTCTTACATGTTGAACACAAATACCTGTACTTTCTACTTCTTACATTTTGAACACAAATACCTGTACTTTCTACTTCTTACATGTTGAACCCAAATACCTGTACTTTCTACTTCTTACATTTTGAACACAAATACCTGTACTTTCTACTTCTTACATTTTGAACACAAATACCTGTACTTTCTACTTCTTACATTTTGAACACAAATACCTGTACTTTCTACTTCTTACATTTTGAACACAAATACCTGTACTTTCTACTTCTTACATTTTGAACTCAAATACCTGTACTTTCTACTTCTTACATGTTGAACACAAATACCTGTACTTTCTACTTCTTACATGTTGAACACAAATACCTGTACTTTCTACTTCTTACATGTTGAACACAAATACCTGTACTTTCTACTTCTTACATGTTGAACACAAATACCTGTACTTTCTACTTCTTACATGTTGAACACAAATACCTGTACTTTCTACTTCTTACATGTTGAACTCAAATACCTGTACTTTCTACTTCTTACATGTTGAACACAAATACCTGAACTTTCTACTTCTTACATGTTGAACACAAATACCTGTACTTTCTACTTCTTACATGTTGAACACAAATACCTGTACTTTCTACTTCTCACATTTCCCAAACAGGCTGGTTCCTTTAGTTTGAATGTGTGTTTGGTGGCGTGATCATTATTATTTAGAGTCATTGCGTGCCTATTGATTTGAACACGATCCGTGTATCCATCATTTCCTGGTCTTCTCTAAAGAAGAGGGACCAATGAAAACGTTGTCATGTTGCCGTTGTTCAGCATGGAAACATTCATTAGCTAACAATGACATTATTGTTCTATTAATATAAAGGGAGGTCAGGTACTCTTTAAAACAGCTGCTAGTTATGGGTACTTTTTACTTAAGTACATTTCAAAGCCCATACTTCTTTACTTTTACTTGAGTAAAGAAGTTTAGTCAGTACTTCTACTTTTACCAGAGCTTTTTTAAACACGAGTATCTGTACTTCTACTACTCTAAGGATGTGGGAAAGGATGTGTGTACTTTTGCCATCTCTGCTCAAGTCCCTTGCACCACTTTCTTTTATTTCCTCTTGCACTATGTACATTTCTTCAATCTTATGTCTAAAGTCTGTTGCATTGTTGGAGGAGATGGGACTTCAGATTTTCATTGCCAAACCACGCTTTAGCTACTTTCCATATGACACCAAAAACGTTTTCTGGGTCAGTATCAAAAGGTGTTCACACACCTGATGCATAAACACATGTCTGAGCACACACTCTTGTTCCCCAGAACCCCAGACTGTAAAAGTTAACAGAGCAGGACATGGACTCTCTCTGAACTATCATCACCTCACTTCCACTTTCAGACTTTACATTGGCCATGTGCTCTCAGACCGGAGTCCTTGCCTCTGGGCCTCCCAACTTTTTACCCTGATCTTGAAGCCAGGATGCAGTTGGATGTAAGTTATATTTTATTGAGTGTGACAACCTAGAGTCTTAGAGGCCATCTATGACATATTAATAAGTAGAACTTGTCAGTGTGTAAGGTTTGTTTCCTGTCATTTCTGGTGAAAAGTTACCTGATTTTTGCTCATATTAAGTATTCTTTTAGTTATTTATTAGACAACAAGAAAATTGGTGACGGCCCCTAAATACAAATTCAGGATGTATTGATGTTGTTATTATTATTCTTTTCACAACCAATCACAGTTCTGAGGGACTAAACATGTCCCGAAACGCAATTTGGACGCAACATAACATAGGTTTTTTTTTACGCACGGACAATGGCTTAACAGTGCTACCTAGAACACAGCCACCGTATTTTTCTTAATTTACATAGGTCCAGATAAATTGTGCATACAGCTAAACCCTCACTAACTTCCTAAAATGCATACAGAACAAGGTGAAATATGGAGGACTCCAGAAATACATTAAAGTCCCCAAAAAGTGATGAAAACTCTGAAGGGTTGAATCCATATTGGCAGTGTAGAAGTTAATCACCTAAATAGCAGGTAATTTCTTTCCTCACATGGAAGATAGGGTAGCTTAACATCATGTATATCTTATTTCTCCATGTAACAGACCAGACACATTTTCCAAACCACCGTCACCTCACCTCCACTCTCAGAGAAACACTCTTCAGCGTTCAGGCCCAGAGGGAAGACGCTAACGTTGGCCATGCACACTCATCCCTGAGTCCTGCCTGTGGGCCTCCAACCTCACTTTTCACTCTCATTTCTAAGCCAGGATGCAGTTGGACGTATGTCAAGGTGGAGGAAGGCCAGCCTCCTCCTCCCTGCTCCTCTCTCCTGTCCCAGGGACTTGCTGGATGAAACATGTCCCTCTTCCTCACCCTCCTTTTTCTTCCTCCCTCACCCTATCCTCATATTTCACTCCTCACAAGTCCCTCCATCCCTCACCAAGAAAGTATTTTATATATATAATGAAACCTTAAACTTTAAACTTTATACATATCTCTCCAAAATAAACTTCCATATCTCATGAAGTGTCGGCCTCAAACTGATAAGATGAAAGACTGGCAGTGACTGGTTTTCTCTGGTATGCGCGGTAGAGGAGATAGAAAGTCAGAGACACTGATGATACAATATCTTGCTAAGATTGTTTTGACTAAGATTTGAGGAGTCACCGAAATGACTCATCTTTAGATAAAGAAGCTTACAGCAGGCCTTCTGCAGGATAAATACATGAAGAGGGGGGCGGGGCTTCAGACATCCTGGTGGTTAGTCACTGTCAATCCTCCTTGATCAGGGAAAAGTACTCAGATCTTGTACTTGAGTAAAAGTAGAAGTACTCAGATCTTGTACTTGAGTAAAAGCAGAAGTAATCAGATCTTGTACTTGAGTAAAAGTAGAAGTACTCAGATCTTGTACTTGAGTAAAAGTAGAAGTACTCAGATCTTGTACTTTAGTAAAAGTAGAAGTACTCAGGTCTTGTACTTGAGTGAAAGTAGAAGTACTCAGATCTTGTACTTGAGTAAAAGTAGAAGTAATCAGATCTTGTACTTGAGTAAAAGTAGAAGTACTCAGATCTTGTACTTGAGTAAAAGTAGAAGTACCAGAGTGTTGGAATACTCTGTTTCAGTAAAAGTCCTGCATTCAAAATGTTACTGAAGTAAAAGTAGAAAAGTATTAGCATCCAAATATAGTTAAAGTAGCGACAGTAAAAGTAGTCATTGTGCAGATTGGTCCATTTCAGAATAATATATATGATATGTTTTATAATGATTGATCATGAAAGTGTTCTCAAAGCTGGTAAAGGTGCAGCTAGTTTGAATGACTTTGTATACTGCAGGGTAGCTTGTGAATTTACTCCAGGTGGAACTAAAGTCTGATTTAACACTTGATTATATTTCACATCATTCATCCACATCTGTGAAGTAACTAAAGGTATTAAATACATGTAGTGGAGTAAAAGTACACCATTCACCGTACCATTAAGTAGCAAAAGTTTGAAATACTCAAGTCAAGTACCTTTAAAAGTGTACAGTAAATGTACTTTGTTACTTTACACAACTGCAATTAAACCTTCAGTATTGTAAGACGTCCTGTCTCCAGCTTCTTCTTTGTGATTTTTTAAGTATCGCTCCGAGAACTCCCTTCACATTTGTGGTGTCTGTGGTCCATTTTGTCTTAATCAATAGGAGAAAAATGCAGAATAGATTGTATCATTTTGACATTTGGATGTGTGCGTATGCTTGTTTTTCACCCGGATGGCTCTCAGAAGGTCAGACTGTGGTTTCATGTTTAGTTTGGATCCTCTCTGACAGTGATTCGCCTCCTGCTCAGTCTCACATTGTTTGAGTGTAATGTGATGTGAGCCACAAGGTCACTTTGTTAGCACATGTGTTTGTTTAGTATTGTTCTGTTTATGCTTTTTACATGTTTGCATTGCTTTCTCACTTCGCCTCCCTATCCTCATGTGTCTGTTTGTGTGTTAGAGCCCTTGTGTTTGTGTGTGGTTAGTTGGGGTTGATGAGAAAGCCAGTGTTTGGCCACCGCTGCTCTGTTTATACAAGTTTCTGGCGTTGAGTAAAGCGTCCTCCTCCGCTGCAGAAACACACACTTTCATTTTCACATCACTCACCAGGAGTCTGCTATAAAACCGGAGTTAAAAGCCAGTCGGATCAGCGTGAAGGAATTATTAATTAATTAATCAATCTTTCAAAAGCGCTTATGCTTCACACCGCCTCGGGCCTGACTCAGCGACTGAGTCACTCCGTTGTTTGTTTAATTTCACGTAAGCTTTGCTGAAAGGCTGAAGCTGGAAAACAATTTAACATCTGCTCCGTGATAAATTACAGAAACGTATCTAACTAATTAACTAATGTGGTCAAGTTTAATTTCTCAGGAATCAGGGTGACTCACAGAAAAGGTTTTACAGACTCACTTATACTGACTTATAGACAAAGGTTTTGGTTAGTTTTCAGACAAAAAGACGTCCATAGAAAATGTATATTTGAACGCTCTTCACATAGTATCAGTATGACAAATAAAACATAATTGGTTATCATGATTTCCATTAATACTTGCTGTGCTTTTCATAATATTGTGAGTAAATCCTTTGTAAACTGATATTTAAGTTAACCCTTCACTGCATAAATGATGATTTTTTGGGGGGAAAATATTTATTTAGATATCTGTTTTGGTATCCTTAGATCACTCCCAACCCCAAGAGATAAAGTCATGTTACCACAATATGTTATATGGTTATTAAAGAGTCCTCTCCTGCTGATGTTCAGGTGTATATCAGTATGTAGTGTCTCTACTTTAAAGAGTCCTCTCCTGCTGATGTTCAGGTGTATATCAGTATGTAGTGTCTCTACTTTAAAGAGTCCTCTCCTGCTGATGTTCAGGTGTATATCAGTATGTAGTGTCTCTACTTTAAAGAGTCCTCTCCTGCTGATGTTCAGGTGTATATCAGTATGTAGTGTCTCTACTTTAAAGAGTCCTCTCCTGCTGATGTTCAGGTGTATATCAGTATGTAGTGTCTCTACTTTAAAGAGTCCTCTCCTGCTGATGTTCAGGTGTATATCAGTGTGTAGTGTCTCTACTTTAAAGAGTCCTCTCCTGCTGATGTTCAGGTGTATATCAGTATGTAGTGTCTCTACTTTAAAGAGTCCTCTCCTGCTGATGTTCAGGTGTATATCAGTGTGTAGTGTCTCTACTTTAAAGAGTCCTCTCCTGCTGATGTTCAGGTGTATATCAGTATGTAGTGTCTCTACTTTAAAGAGTCCTCTCCTGCTGATGTTCAGGTGTATATCAGTATGTACAGTGGCGGCCGGTCCATAGGGGCGCTAGGGGCGCCGCCCCACCTCTTCCCATATTGAAAAAAAATAATAATAATAATAATTAAAATTAAAATTAAAAAAAATATATATGTTTAAAAAAATATATATGTTTTTATTTTTATTTTTAATGAACAAGGTAAATATTATATAATTGGTATCAGTAAAATGTATAATCTACAATAAAATCTCGTTTAAAATTGTGTTACGATGTCTAAAGTTACTGATAAGTCACATGTTTCCTGCCTGGCCTTGCCCATGCCCCTTCTCTCGTCTGGGCGCTAAGAGAGGAGCCTTCAACCAGTGCAGCAGCAGCCACCAGCAGCTGACTGTTGCTATCTGTAACGTGTAAACTATGCCGCGAAAATATAATTTCAGCCAATCAGCGTCGTCAAAGATGACGGTCACCGGGCGCCAATGTCAGCGCCCAGTGCAGTCTGTGAGTAGTTTGGACAGTGACTCGTATCCGGTTGACGCAGTAGTTGATAAGGATGGCTTCGTGTGCAGGTGGAGTCTCCGGACCTCGGTCCCCGCCTAATTCTGTTCAAGAGCTAATCTCCAATCCTTTCGAAAGGAGAAGTTTGGCAGATAAATTGTTGCTTAAAGACCTTGCACCGGACCAACCCGATTTGAATATATCGCAGCAATCTCGTGAAAAAGACAACATTTATACACGAGGCTTCACAAGTAGCTGGTACACAAGAAAGGCTTGGCTAGCTGGATGCAAACAGGTAAATGCTGTCTTTTGTTTCCCATGCTTGGATATCACTTTATATGTAGAGAGGAGGTTTCCCATGGTTGTTAGAAGTTTATTAATAAGTGGGCATTTATCACAGAAGTGATTGTTCTGTCTCCACGTTTGTTGCATTGTCTGTGATGTATTTTCCAACGGTTATAGCTCCTGTTCTGTCCCAGCAACACTACACGGTTTGCAGCTCCACCACATTTTTGGTTTATCTTCGGTGTCGCTTAAAATCTGCTTCCCATCGGACTAAAACCTCCACGTAATCTGAAGACAGATACTTGAAGTTATTTAAACCTTTTGCAAACTTTATGTTCTTTCTTGCTCTAGCCTTGCCAGTTACATTGTACATAACACATATATTATCATTATGCTAACTGGTTGTTCGTGTTAGACGATGTAGCTTTTTCATTTCTGAGTTATTGCTATATGTAAATAAGCCTGTTTGTAAATAATCCTCAGAGAAACAAAGAAAAAACACAATTTATGACATTTTGTGCTGTGGTTATTTTTTTTAAATTGCATTTATTCACAGTTCAGTTTGAAATGCTGTAGTGACTTGTATTGAACCACTTAAATATTTATAATTAATGCTACTGAAAAGATGCTATTAATTTTATATCTCACATGCAGTTCACTGTAAAGCTACTTGGTGAAGGTGTTGGTTCATAAAACATGAACAGTTTTAAGAAAGAAAAAAACAGACCAGTTCTGAGAACACAAATTCCTGGTAAAGTAGTAGATGTTCAGGTTGATAAATAATATTTTCCACACTGAAGATTATGGAGGTATTGATCAGTCTTCTCATATTTTTAAGCCTCGATTTCTCCTTTCCCCCCCCCTCTAACATCACCAGAAGTCATCATTTAAGGGGTCATTTCTCGAAAAAAAATTTCGGGGGGGAAACCCACCGGACCCCCCGGTAGGTCACTTACGGTACGTCAAGAGCCCCACCAAAAAAAAAGACCACCGGCCGCCACTGAGTATGTAGTGACTCTACTTTAAAGAGTCCTCTCCTGCTGATGTTCAGGTGTATATCAGTATGTAGTGTCTCTACTTTAAAGAGTCCTCTCCTGCTGATGTTCAGGTGTATATCAGTATGTAGTGTCTCTACTTTAAAGAGTCCTCTCCTGCTGATGTTCAGGTGTATATCAGTATGTAGTGTCTCTACTTTAAAGAGTCCTCTCCTGCTGATGTTCAGGTGTATATCAGTATGTAGTGTCTCTACTTTAAAGAGTCCTCTCCTGCTGATGTTCAGGTGTATATCAGTATGTAGTGTCTCTACTTTAAAGAGTCCTCTCCTGCTGATGTTCAGGTGTATATCAGTATGTAGTGTCTCTACTTTAAAGAGTCCTCTCCTGCTGATGTTCAGGTGTATATGTAGTGTCTCTACTTTAAAGAGTCCTCTGTCATTATGTTACGGAAGTAAAAAGGAGTCCAATTGAAACAATTAGTAGCTTTTAGGCTGTGAAAGTGTCACCATTTTTTGCATTCTGCTTGTGCATAATACAGTATTAAACATAATAAGTACAAAATGTGTATGATTATTTTATATCCCTCCTATTTGTAACCATCCTGTACATGCGACCATGTTCTCATCACACCAGGAGTGTGTCTTTTCTGTGTGTTACATGTCAAATAAGGATTTCTTTCTTCCTTCACATCTGTGTATCCACTGAACTTTTGCTCCTGATTCAAAACACTGTCTGAGATTTGGCCCTGGCTCTATCCGCCGTGAACACACACACACATCTTGTTCTGTATCTGGACAGTGTCCCGTAAAGCTGTATTACATTCTACCTTGACATTTAAATCAGCATCCAACACTGTCTAATTGAAGTTTTCCTGCCAAATCACAGAGTTTTGTTTATGCCTCTCCCTCTCCTCATACACACACGCTGTAAAAGTGCCAGTGAACACCTCGTCTTGATTGTGTAACTATCCCAACAATCCATTACCGGCTTTATGTTTGGCTTATTAAGCGGCCTGTCACCCGGTTGGATCCACACGACAAACTTTATTTACATTTTCACGACCCCAGATGCATCAATGGGATCTTTCAGCAGCGTATTTTGTTGATGAGATGCTGGGTGCACCTTGAGTGGATTTACTTCTGGATTTCCTGCCATGTTTGTCTCTAGGTCTGCAGTCCAAAATAAAATAAACAGTTTTTCCATTCTTTAGCAGTAAATGTCTCATTTCTGGCTGGGAGTGAGACGAAGAACACTCTGTTCATCTTTTTGGCAGTTTAATACCACAATTTATTTTCCGATTAGACAAAGACCCCGTTTACAGGAGGACGAAACGGGTTGTATCCGCATAGTTTCTCTTGCGTATAGCCCTTTCGTTTACACGAGGCCGTAACAAAACGATAGAAACGGACCCCGCAAATGATAACGGGTCCCAAGGTGGATAGATCTGCAAACAAAACGCTCTGGGGGGTCAAGCGGCTCCGTGTGTACGCCTCTATACGATCATTTTCTGATAACGATGAAATAGCCCCGCCTCCCTCTCCTCACGTCTCCCTCTCCCCACGTCTCCCTCTCCCCACGTCTCCTGCTCAGAGATCAGCTGCTGGGCTGTCAGAAGAGGGGGAGGAAAAGAGAGGCTCCGTTTTTTATTCTTATATTATTATATAGAGTCGTTATCAATTTGTTTTAAAGCTCAATAAATAACAAAGAAGACCTCTGACTGGCACTTTTCTAATTTTGTCCGTTGACCGGCGAAAAAACATGTTAACGGAAACTCTGCCGCACGGCCCCCTCGTCCCTTGGAAGAGGCGGAGAGGTGGGTGTTTTTCATCTGCTGGTGGACTACCGGAGAGAATTACAGCAGGAGCACACGTCGTCCACCGCGGAGAATAAACAGAAGGGCAACCATGGCAACCATGCTCCGGGGTCTTCTTCGCTGCTTTTGGTGTATTTTGTGGCGGCAGCAGCGCCACTTACAGACCCGGCATATGTACTACAGCGTTTCCAGCGGGTCGAGCAGTCTCGTGTGAACGGACACGTTAATTGAATCGAATGCGTGTGAACGGAAGACTTTTTTGAAAACGCATACGGTGCATAAACGCAAACATTCCCGTGTAAATGGGGTCAAAGACAGTGGTGGTTTAGTCACTCTCATTATGCCTGATGTGTCTCCGAGCCACTCACTGACTCGAGTACTAACAGAGACTAACAACAAACAGTGAAAAACAGGAGATGTGAGGAGTGAGAAGTGCTTGTCCTGCATGTTGTACCAACATAATGAAGGCTGTTTTGACAATGCTCTGTGTTTGCCTGGTGTCTTTATCTTATTGACATTTGCATCCTCTCCAGACTTGTTTACAGAGACATTTGTCTTGTACGTAGATCCAAACAGGAAACACATCTATGAAGCTTAGTGGAATCCTTTAACTTTAATTACATTTTGACTTCAAATGCAACCTCACATTTCCTGTCTGTTGTGGTTCTCCGTCCGAAAAGACCTGCGGTTGCACACGTTACTCTGTAAAGTCATGTTCATCATCGTATCGGTTTGATGGAAATGTATTGGTCTGCCACTTGGTTTTTCAACTGGTTCACCTGCCTTTAGTGTTACAAACATCTTACGTCCCCTCAAAACTATTTCAAAGACCACATTTCCAGGACTGTTTTCACCCCCAATCCGTCATCGCCAATGCCATGTTAAGAGCCCATAGAAACTTCTAGAACAATCCAGGTCTCAACTCACACTCTTCAGGCAAAGTCATCAACGATCTGCCTGGTTGACGTTCGGCAAATTGAAACAGTTTCATTTCGTATGGCGTTCAAAAAATCTTATGTCCATGTTAAAAGCCTTCTATCCCATGAAAACAACTTCAAGACCAAATATCTGGGACTATTTTCACCGCACAGTAATTTGTCATGTTAACCGGCCATGGAAACTTCTAGAACAATCCAGGTCACAACTCACACTGTTGAGTCAAAGTCATTATCTGAAGTTCTTTGTATGTAAATGGCGAATTGAAACCAGGTGGTCTCTGTTAAAAGCCTTGTATCCGATGAGATCAACTTTGAGACCAAATATCCAGGACTATTTTCAGCATGCAGTAATATGTGATTTCAAATTGATTAATGCCACGTTAAGAGGCCATGGAAACTTCTAGAGCAATCCAGGTCACAACTCACACGGTTAGGTACAATTGACCTAATGTATAGGTTATTGAAGTGGCTAATGAAGCCGAGTTGAAATCATAACAACTTGTGAAATTCAGTTGAAATTGCACACACCGTTATATTAACTTGAAGTTACTATAATTTATCGATAAAATACTTTTTGACAGTGTTGTTTTAGAGCCAAATATTGACGTGTTTGGTAAACCTCTCTCCTATGCTTTAAATATTTCAAATGATCATGGAGACAAAGAGAGAAGAGCACAGAGAAAGACATTATGATTCAGACAGGAAGGTAATCCTGCTGAGTCGGCTGCAGCGTGGTGCTGATGTAATGTGCCGCTGAAATGTGAAAGCAGAACCGTCATAATGTTACTTTAATACATCATTTTGGCTTTTTAGGATTGTTTCTGACTATGATTGAAAAGATTTCCCATAACTCCTGAGTGTTCTGATTCCAGAAGTCAATAGATAAATGAAAAAAGGTTGATTGTTATGATTTCCAAAACAACAACATGTTTTTATCTCATTAAATATTCTGCTTCAAATCCATATTTGCTGTCATTTATAATTACACATTTGTATTTGTATTGCACCCCAAAAATGGTTTGATTTCCCACTCAAGTCAGGCACATAATATCAAGTTATTGGGAGGCGTGTGGCGCAGTGGGTTGTGCTTTGGTGTTCGGATCAGGGGGTCACAGGTTCAAACCCCACTGCAGTCAGCATGTCGTTGTGTCCCTGAGACACTTCACCCCAAATTGCTCCTGTGGGGATTGCCCACAGTACTGAGTATGTAAGTCGCTTTGGATAAAAGCGTCTAACAAGTGACATGTCATGTAATGTAATGTTATATATACTAAAGAAAGTTGATTACATTAGAAAAATAAAGTCATTTAATCCAATAAATTGAATTACAGAAATTGTATATTTTATTTTTTAAGAGTAATCCTGTCCTTAATGTGACATCAGACAATTAAAGCTTCATTCAAAAACCTCAACAGGATCGTTACACGTAAAAAACAAAGACGTTTGTTGCAGCCCTATTGTCTATTAAAACGTTTAAAAAAAAGGACAGAAATTCTGATGTGAAATATATTGGATACTCACTTTTCTCTAATTGCATCAGACAAAACACTTCAAAGCGTTACTTGTCTTCATAGATTAAACAAAAAAACCACATAGTTGAAAAGCTACTCATGTCATAATGTCATATATTCTGTGTCCTGTTTTATTTTGTAAAAGCCCACTCCTTGTGTCGGCCTCATTTGTTCTTCATGTCCTCCCGATTTGTTCCTTGTTTACTTTTGATACTTTTCCTTTGTCTTATTATAATACCTCGCCTATAGTTCCTCTGTTTTTGATACCACCATATTTGAGTTCATGGGCGTAATTTCCACTGGGGACAGGGGGGACATGTCCCCCCCACTTTTCAAAATCCCGTTTGTGTCCCCCCCACTTTTCAAATGTGTTTATTTTTTACGCAAGCGGTCCTCGTCACGGAGGAGCGTCTGTGTGTGTGTGGCACGAGCGCATTTTGTGAGAGAGAGATAGAAAGAGAGAGAGACAGAGAGAGAGAGACATAGAGAGTTATGGGGGTTGTTGTTAGCATTTGGTGCTAGCTCGGAGCTAACGGAGATTAGTAGCTGTTTCAACAATAAGGAGAGGGAGAGCTCTTTCCTGTCGGACTTTGAGAGACTGAGAGAGAGAGAGAGAAATAGAGAGAGAGAGAGACAGAGGGACAGAGAGAGAGACTGAGAGAGTTACCTGGGTTGTTGTTAGCATCTGGTGCTAGCTCGGAGCTAACGGAGATTAGAAGCTGTTTCAACAATAAGGAGAGGGAGAGCTCTCTCCTGTCGGACTTTGAGAGACTGAGAGAGAGAGAGAGAGAGAGAGAGAGAGATAAATAGAGAGAGAGAGAGAGAGACAGAGAGAGTTACGTGGGTTGTTGTTAGCATCTGGTGCTAGCTCGGAGCTAACGGAGATTAGAAGCTGTTTCAACAGTAAGGAGAGGGAAAGCTCTCTCCTGTGGGACTGAGAGAGATAACGTCAGCTCAGGGAGGTAAAGGACTCTCTGAGTGATTAGGTTGTAAACTTTAGTCTAGTTATCTCAGTGGGTCTCAAACGGTTTGGTCATCTATGTAAACAAATATTTCCATCTATGTAATATATAGTTGTATATAAAATAAGTTAAGAAATCCTTCCAATGTGTACTATAGGTCAGTACACAAATAAAAAACACAGTTTGAAAGGGGAGTGATTAGTCAAATATGCATAAATAAAAAGAAAGAATGCAGACTAGGTAAGATAAAGATATAGAGAGGAGTTTATCAATGATTTGTTATTGCTTGTGAGCATATTCTAATGGCTTTTTGATTATTGAAATATATACAGTTCTCAGTGGCGGCCGGTGGTCTTTTTTTTTGGTGGGGCTCTTGACGTACCGTAAGTGACCTACCCGGGGGGGTCCGGGGGGTTTCCCCCCGGAAATTGTTTTCGAGAAATGACCCCTTAAATGATGACTTCTGGTGATGTTAGAGGGGGGGGGAAAGGAGAAATCGAGGCTTAAAAATATGAGAAGACTGATCAATACCTCCATAATCTTCAGTGTGGAAAATATTATTTATCAACCTCAACATCTACTACTTTACCAGGAATTTGTGTTCTCAGAACTGGTCTGTTTTTTTCTTTCTTAAAACTGTTCATGTTTTATGAACCAACACCTTCACCAAGTAGCTTTACAGTGAACTGCATGTGAGATATAAAATTAATAGCATCTTTTCAGTAGCATTAATTATAAATATTTAAGTGGTTCAATACAAGTCACTACAGCATTTCAAACTGAACTGTGAATAAATGCAATTTAAAAAAAATAACCACAGCACAAAATGTCATAAATTGTGTTTTTTCTTTGTTTCTCTGAGGATTATTTACAAACAGGCTTATTTACATATAGCAATAACTCAGAAATGAAAAAGCTACATCGTCTAACACGAACAACCAGTTAGCATAATGATAATATATGTGTTATGTACAATGTAACTGGCAAGGCTAGAGCAAGAAAGAACATAAAGTTTGCAAAAGGTTTAAATAACTTCAAGTATCTGTCTTCAGATTACGTGGAGGTTTTAGTCCGATGGGAAGCAGATTTTAAGCGACACCGAAGATAAACCAAAAATGTGGTGGAGCTGCAAACCGTGTAGTGTTGCTGGGACAGAACAGGAGCTATAACCGTTGGAAAATACATCACAGACAATGCAACAAACGTGGAGACAGAACAATCACTTCTGTGATAAATGCCCACTTATTAATAAACTTCTAACAACCATGGGAAACCTCCTCTCTACATATAAAGTGATATCCAAGCATGGGAAACAAAAGACAGCATTTACCTGTTTGCATCCAGCTAGCCAAGCCTTTCTTGTGTACCAGCTACTTGTGAAGCCTCGTGTATAAATGTTGTCTTTTTCACGAGATTGCTGCGATATATTCAAATCGGGTTGGTCCGGTGCAAGGTCTTTAAGCAACAATTTATCTGCCAAACTTCTCCTTTCGAAAGGATTGGAGATTAGCTCTTGAACAGAATTAGCCGGGGACCGAGGTCCGGAGACTCCACCTGCACACGAAGCCATCCTCATCAACTACTGCGTCAACCGGATACGAGTCACTGTCCAAACTACTCACAGACTGCACTGGGCGCTGACATTGGCGCCTGGTGACCGTCATCTTTGACGACGCTGATTGGCTAAAATTATATTTTCGCGGCATAGTTTACACGTTACAGATAGCAACAGTCAGCTGCTAGTGGCTGATGCTGCACTGGTTGAAGGCTCCTCTCTTAGCGCCCAGACGAGAGAAGGTGCATGGGCAAGGCCAGGCAGGAAACATGTGACTTATCAGTAACTTTAGACATCGTAACACAATTTTAAACGAGATTTTATTGTAGATTATACATTTTACTGATACCAATTATATAATATTTACCTTGTTCATTAAAAATAAAAATAAAAACATATATTTTTTTTTAAACATATTTTTTTTTTTAATTTTAATTTTAATTATTATTATTTTTATTTTTTTTCAATATGGGAAGAGGTGGGGCGGCGCCCCTAGCGCCCCTATGGACCGGCCGCCACTGACAGTTCTGTTTCATTTGATTGTTGAGAGCTGTATCCATACATCTCTTCATGTGGCCCTCAAAGTGCACCAGATTGATGCTTTAGCTTCAATTTAAAGAAACAAATCTTCCCGGGGGTGCATGCCCCCGGACCCCCCAACAGGAGGTAAGGTCATCTCAAATAAAACAGGTTCACATGGATAGGATACTAGATAAGTGTGCACACTCATTATATACACTACACATTTTTCTTGGATTTGTTAACACTATAGTCTCTAATATATTTGTAGAAAGGCAGGAAATGGAATTAAATTGAGAAAATGTTTCATTGCGGAGGACCCCCTGTTTTGTGTCCCCCCCACTTCTCAAACCAAAGTTACACCCTTGTTTGAGTTATCAGCTTTTGTTCAGGTCTCGTTTTGTTCTTTCTGCCTCGCTTGTTTTCTGCTCGGGTCTGACCTCCTGCTGTACGCATTAGTGGGTAAGGGTTAGTGTTACAACAAATAAAAAGTGACAGCAGATGTGATCAGAGGCCTTTAATTGCTCCTACATGATGTGGAGATAACAGTGACACAGCCACCTGAAGCCGACCTCTGACCCCAGGCAGATGAAAGCACCCAGCCTCGCTCTGAGAAACGGAAATAAGCCGAACTTATTAAAACGAGTCGGTCTGTAACGATTCCCCTCCATCCTTTTTTTTTTTTTTTGAGACTCACATTCCCTCTCTGCTCACACACACACCTGTTTGTAATTGGCTCTTGTTAGGGGAGTAATGTGTTGCACCTGCAGCCAATGAGGAGCAAAACAGTTGTAAAAGTCAGCGTATGAGGGACGGGGCTTGTAAAAGTCGATTAGACATGAAAGAGGGGTGGGAGTGATGCCGGCCCTTTAGGGGGAAGGGGCAGCACAGCTTGGATCTATTGTAGCGGTGGAAAAGAGACGCGAGATGGGACGATAAGTGTTTTGTCAGATGGATAGAAGGTGAAAACATGATACTCTGTATACTGTGATATATATCAGAAACCTGATGTTTAGTCCTCTCTTTTTCTGCTAGTTAATGTCAAATACTGGGGAATATTGCGTCAGTCAGTTCTGTGTGTGTGTGTGTGTGTGTGTGTGTGTGTGTGTGTGTGTGTGTGTGTGTGTGTGTGTGTGTGTGTGTGTGTGTGTGTGTGTGTGTGTGTGTGTGTGTGTGTGTGTGTGTGTGTGTGTGTGTGTGTGTGTGTGTGTGTGTGTGTGTGTGTGTGTGTGTGAAGGTCTGAAGAAATGACTGTGAATGTTTGCCTGTGAGCAGTACAAAAAAGCACACAGAGTAACACACTGACACATCAACACACACACATACGGTTATTTTGTGTTCTTGCACTTTCATGTGTGAGTTTTTTTTTGTTATACCTCGGGACTGTGGGAAACAGTATTTCGATCTTTCTGTGTGTACAAACATATTTTGAGATTGACAATAAAGTTGACTTTGATATTTCATTTTTTTACACGTTTATTTAATTTTCTTCTCCTTTTTTTGCTTTCTTTGTGTATTGTGACGTTTGTAAACCTCTGTTCCTTTTGTGTATTTATATTCTCTTACACACACACACACACACACACACACAGACAGACAGACAGACACACGCACACACACACACAGACACACAGACACACAGACACACACACACACACACGCACACACACACACAGACAGACACACACACACACACACACACACACACGCACACACACAGACAGACAGACAGACACACACACACACACACACACACACACGCCCCATCTCCTCTCCCTCTCCTCTCTGCAACGATCTGACCATGCAGAGTTCTGGCTCCTTCCTTCCCTCCCCCCTCTCTTCTTCTCTTCTTTCCTCCCAGGACAGGTTCAGGGTGAGGGCACCGAGCGAGGGAGAGGAAGAGGATGATGGAGAGGAAGAGGAGGAAGAGGAAGTGGAGGAATGGAAGGAGGTGCAGCAGCAGCTGTCCGCTAATGAAGTGCTGGCTCCCACTATAAACCACTCCCGACAGATACAGCCATAGGAGGGTGTGTGTGTGTGGTGTGTATGTGTGGTGTGTGTGTGTGTGTGTGTGTGTGTGTGTGTGTGTGTGGTGTGTGTGTGTGTGTGTGTGTGTGTGTGTGTGTGTGTGTGTGTGTGTGTGTGTGTGTGTGTGTGTGTGTGTGTGTGTGTGTGTGTGTGTGTGTGTGTGTGTGTGTGTGTGTGTGTGTGTGTGTGTGTGTGTGTGTGTGTGTGTGTGTGTGTGTGTGTGTGTGTGTGTGTGTGTGTGTGTGTGTGTGTGTGTGTGTGTGTGTGTTCCTATCAGTGTGTGTACATGGTAAAGTGAGTGCATTAATACATAACGCATGAGTAGCCAGTGGAAATAGACAGAACATTGTACGTTAACAGTCATTTAAAGAGTTAAAGAAACACAACACTTGTATTCTCTAAAGTCATGTTGGTATCTCTTGTTGAGCCTGAAAGTATTCGTGACCTTGGCAAAGACTCAGAGCTTTCAGCCATGTTTCACAATCTTTATCAGACATGATGACTAATTGATCAAATGCTGCTGAGAGACTGATGAACAATAATATTTTAGCGCTAACGGATGTTACGACCTCTACTTGTTTCGTAGGGGAACACAATGAGAGACATAACAAGTTTACCCAACTGTTGCCAAGACAAGGAATGAATGGTATTTTAAAATGTGTGAAGACAAGTCTGGAGAAAAATGAACTAATGGTTCAGAAATGGAAGCAATAAAGTTCCAGGGTCTTTAAGGCCAAATATTATTAATAAAAACCCTAAAAAAATAAACATTTTCTGTGTTTTTCTGTTTTTCTTTTTTCTAATTATATCCATATTATCTTGTTTTATTTTCATACCTCTCATTTATTTGGTTTAAAATGTTCCACTTATTTATTTATGTCTAATTTTTCTATATTCTTATATTTTTTCTTTGTTTGTTTTTGCTTTGTCAACAATACAGCTGAATGCAAATGGAAAACGTTTGTACAATGAAACTGAAACTGAAATAAAAACATAGTTAATAAAACAAATTATTTGGAATAACTCTCAAACTTTAGATCACATGAAAAGGGGAAAAAACAGAGCCATTTAGCATTTTCAAATGAATGTGAAACCTTTTAAGTTTTGCGCCAACGTAGTTATTAAAAGTTTGGATGTAACACTGGAAACAGTGGAAACACCTCATTGGTCGAGAAGCCAGGAACTCCCAATGATTGGTGAATGAGATTCAGGTGGGGGTGATCAGCAGACCTGAAACACGGAGAGAGAGAGATCTCGTCCAAAAAGAGACCAGAGGAATATCAGTGGATTCAACACTTAATATTTAAATGATTACATTTCATTTTTGTGAATGTGTTTTCAAGAATTTCTTATTACCAGAGGTGGGAGAAGTACTCAGATCTTTAACACTTGATTATATTTCACATCATAATCCAAATCTGTAAAGTAACTAAAGGTATTAAATAAATGTAATGGAGTAAAAGCACACCATTCATCTCTGAGTTGTAGTGAAGTAGAAGTAAAAATGGAAATACTCAAGTAAGTAAGTACCTCAGAATTGTACTGAAGTACAGCCCTTAGTTACTTCCCTCCTCTGCTTATTGCTATAAAGCCTGCAAGAACAACACAAACACAAATGTCCTGCACAGGTGGATACAAATGTCACATAAAATGTTCACATTCAGAAAAAGATTTCAAGTTTCAGACACTTACCAAGAACTAAAGCAATATCAAACCACTATAAAACCATAATGAATAATACTATATTAGTATATTATACTATGCTACTTAGTAATATATATCTACTATCTAATATATATCATTCCAATAACTTGTATATAGACTCGTACTGCACTATTCCACATACTCACTTTATTTTAGAACTATTTTCTTTTTGTATTACTTTTACTATCTGCATTGTTATTATGTTGCATTGTTGGAGAAGCCTGTGACATAAGATTTTCAACGACATAATTACTCTGTAGCTATGTTAGTTTGACAATAAAGAACCTTGAACCTTGAAGGCAACCAGAAGAACAGTTTGTTGTTCCAGTATTTCATTTGTAAATATGACCTTTCTTGTTGTTTTTGATTTTGTGAACCTGAGTCCTGTGTATGGATGAATATGCTTCAATAAATAAGATGTAAAAAGTTGGATAGAGACACAATTGTCTGAGACTTGTGACACTAAGCAGAAGGGTTGGAGTTGTGAAACCATTATGTTCCTAACAGTGAACAGATGCAGAGATAGAGGCCAGAGAGCAGAGGCACTGTAGTTAACTCTGGGATTTACCTTTTTATCACATTCTGGTGAAATTGTCAGCTAATAGAATACAGCTTTGAACAGAACATTCGGAGTGTGTTTGATGTGACTGGCCATGTGCCTGAACGGCCTCCAAAGTGGACCCAAATTTACAAAAAATGTCTTCTTCTAGTGTGTTCACGAATGAAATGGAATCGTTTCAGCAAGCTGAAGACGTGTCTCATTGATACAGAAACACAACATTAAGTTTAAGGCCGTTACACAACTTGGGTTTTTTTTTAAAATGTGGTTTAAAAAGACGGGGTCAAAGAGTAGAAAACAATAAATAAAGGAAATATGCTGCTTGGAAAAATAAGGAGAAACACAGGAGCTGATTTGGCACATTTTTCCCTCAAAGAAAGTGAGGGGAAAGACCCAGAAGGGAGGTGATGGAAGACAGAGTGAAGCAGACGGAGAACAGGGAGTCAGGCACGAGGTGCATTTTACATTTACAGTGTGTGGTCTCTCGATCTTAACGCAGATATTAAAATCATTACGGCTTGTGTGTAAGCATAAGCCTTCCTCTGCCGGAGCCAAAACGCTGTGTTTTATGGCTCTTTATTTAGTAATCCAGCGAGGTTTCTACGAGGCACAGTTTCCCCTGTCAGCCTCCCCTTCTGACTGGGTTGCTCTTATCAAAGAAGGCCATTGTGGACTTATTATTGAGCCTCTAATCCGGTTATCAATCCTGGCACCGGGGGGAAAAAGTGTGAGTACAGTTTAGTCCTGAAGGTCGGCTCACATGCAGGCAAAAATGATTTAGAGACAAGAGCTTCCAGAAAGACTGAGAAATAAAGATCACGGTCGAAATGGATATAACCAGAGAATGAAGCCTGCAACACTGGAAGAAATGTGCTCCAAAATCAAGTAAAAAACAATAAAAAACAATGTGTTTCGCTTGTGATAAGTTACAAATCCTGCCTATAGAACAAGTGAACATTTGCTTGATTAGATTACTTGAAATAAGATGTGTTATTTAGATAGAAACGCTCAAATGTGTTCTGTCTTCTGATGTCAGTCGGAGATTTTCCAATAAAAATGTGTTTTCTAAAATCAAGCTTGATGATCCATCTTCTAGAAATACCACAGCAGCTTAAAAACCTTGTGACATGTACAAAAATAATGTGTTTCATCTGAGATACAACTGAAAATAAGATGTTTTTAAGAGTCTTTGAATTAAAAAGATACTTGGGATTCATTGTCTTAAAACAGGAGCCATTATCTCGCTGCATTGTTCTTCAGTTATTATGTCTTATATCAAGTGTACAGACTAGAAATAAGACAAATAGACTTGGCAAGATTATCCAGTTGTTCCAGTGCAAACACACCCGTACTGTATGTCGGCTACACACACATGCCCAAACACCTTGTCCTCAGTTTACAGCCTTGTAAAGATTATGAATAAAAAGGGAATTGAAAAGCCCTTATTGCTTTGTGTGTGTGTGTGTGTGTGCGTGTGTGTGTGTGTATGTGTGTGTGTGTGTGTGTGTGTGTGTGTGTGTGTGGTGTGTGTGTGTGCGTGTGTGTGCGTGTGCGTGTCTGTCTGTGTGTCTGTCTGTGTGTCTGTCTGTGTGTCTGTGTGTGTGTGTGTGTGTGTGTGTGTGTGTGCGTGTGTGTGCGTGTGTGTGTGTGTGTGTGTGTGTGCGTGTGTGTGTGTGTGTGTGTGTGTGTGTGTGTGTGTGTGTGTGTGTGTGTGTGTGTGTGTGTGTGGCCTAGCATTACTATACTTGTGGGGACCTAAATCTGTTTAGACAGTCACGTGTGGGGACTCATCTCCCTTATGGGGACAAAATGGAGGTCCCCATGAGGGGAATCATTAATTTTAGGGTGAAGACTTGGTTAGGGTTAGGGTTAGGCATGTGTTGGTTATGGTTATCGTTAGGATAAGTCTCCAGGAAATGCATGTAAGTCAATGTAATGTCCCCTGAAGTGATGTATACATGGTATGTGTGTGTGTGTGTGTGTGTGTGTGTGTGTGTGTGTGTGTGTGTGCGTGTGTGCGTGCGTGTGTGCGTGTGTGTGTGTGTGTGTGTGTGTGTGCGTGCGTATGTGTGTGTGTGTGTGTGTGTGTGTGTGTGTGTGTGTGTGTGTGTGTGTGTGTGTGTGTGTGTGTGTGTGTGTGTGTGTGTGTGTGTGTGTGAGTGAGATGGCAGTTATCCGATATAGGACCGGCTCCATGTATCTGGCATTCCTCTGCAGGGTAAACACTGAGTCAACGCGGTGCTTTATGTCAGGCCAAAGAAATTCATTACGTCTTATCACACATTTGGGTTTCAGGGTCAGTTTCAGAGCATAAACCCACACATGTACTCAATGTTTATTATTGTGCACTTACATTTATTACACTCCCACATTTTCATAACTCACGTATGGGGCAGAGGGCCCGGCTGAAATTCTGTGTTTATTAAATGGTCTGGAAAAATCATTGCTGACATTCTCAGAGCGTTTACAGAAGTAGCGCAGAGAGGGTAGGGACACAGCAGAGGGTAGCAGTAAATATAACACAGGTATTTTCAATATAACTACAAAATAGGAAGAATATATTGTTTTATTGTGTTAGTATTTTGTAGGCATGCACATCTATTTGTTTTTGTTTCCTACATGTTTTAAGATATCTGCTTTTGCAGTACAGTGGGAATAAATGGAATTTGCGGAATGATAAACCTACAGCTGGTTTCACGCTTTTCCGCTGATTAATTAAGTATTGTATTACCAGCAAACGTACACCTGCAAATGAACACGTGCATTGTCTTGCTAATACAAGATACAAACAAGACAATGACGCTCATAGGAACACTGCTTTACACGGTATTTAGCTGACACTTTTTTTTATCATATTTAATGTTATCTAATCCTGAACCAAACAAAAACCCTATATCTGCCCCCAAACCAAATACTTTTACTGGGCCTTTCAGAATAGAGTTTAACCCATAAGGACCCACCGTGACACAGGTGTCACATGAACTTTAAATGTTCTGGAAAGTTCCTTATTCAGATTTAGCCTTTATTTTATCTCATGAAGTCCCTAACTGACACACACTGAACAGTCTGGTGGGTCCTGGGCCAGGTCATGTGATTGTGTGTTCCCATGACAACATGTCCAAGATGTCCATGTGCCACGCTAACACATGTGACATAACGAGCTACATTTCAAAAAGCTTTTTTGTTTGTTGCTAAAGGAAAAATTCAAGCCATTTAAGAATGAAAATGCTAACATAACATGTCCTTTATTACATTGAACCTGTGGTGGAAACATTTATTGATCAAATTGATATGAAACAAATTAGATAAATATCGCTGTGACACTGATCGGGACTTTAACCCTAAACTTTCACAGTAAACCCAAAGTGACATAAATGCACAATTAGAAATATTATTATGATCTGCTCAGTTAATTTAGCTGATTCAATTATATTGAGTTAATATGTTCTTATTCTTCAATTAAAAGAATGTTCAAACTAATTTAAACCAAAAAATCATCCTCATTAATGAAGTTAAAAATAAGAGTTATTTTACCATTAAAGCCCAATGTGACATATACGTCACTTTTCAGATATTTGATACTAGGGGGGGGGTTACTTGTCAGAAATGTGTTCTATGTGGTCTATTTAGTCTAAATGATGTTCCCCTTAATTTTCCCAAAAGTAGAAATAGGTCCGGGTTCTTATGGGTTAAAGTAATCTTACCAGGACAATAAGTGTTGCTTTTAAAACTCTCAGATGTAATTGTTTCAATGCTGTGTACACAACAAAAGCAGTTCCATTCCCTCCTGTTACATTGCATTGGAGGCAGATCCTTCAGAGATGGATATCGAAAAACCTTCCGGAAAAAAAACTGCCTGCATGAGTGGCCTCCACTCGAGGTAAGTCAGAAAATGGTTTTGTAATTTGGGTTCCCTGCGCCTGAAGGGAAAGGCAAAGAGACGGGGAATATGAGATGCTGAGAATAAAAAAAGAAAGAGACATTTTACCGAGAGTTTATTTCCCAGAGCATTCCTGACGTACCTGTCTGCTACCGTCCGCCTCTCCTTATTCTATCCTGTAAACGGTATGCTTTTGATAGGGCGAGGAATTCAAGGCCAACAAAAGAAAAACACTCCTTAAACTGAATTCCACTTGGCCTTAGCATTTTTGATTTTCCTTAATGATCAGAGGATGCCTACAGATTGAGCAGCACAGCCTTGTTCGGTTATGCATGAAATTCTTTAGAGATATCCCGCATCGATGCAATGGATTCAGGCCTTTCAGTTTGAAGGCCAAAGATAAGTATTGTACTTTCAAACACACTGCATTATTTGTTTTGACTGACTGTTGCATGAGCTAATTCCCTTCAAACAACACATGACGACCTTCCCAGCCTCCACAAACACGCACTTTATTGATTTCAACTGCTTACCTCATGTTTGGCACGCTAAAGCTCTCGCTGTTTCAATTTCCCCTTGAACACACCGATAACTTTCTTGGCCTAGAAAAGCAGTTTGCTCTTCTGTGGATAGAGGCTCCCTTGTGTGCAGCATGGCTTTTCATCTGCAGCAGATACCCTTGGCCCAGTTCATCTGCAGCTCATCACACGAGTCAACATGGCCGCCATGTAGGCCGCTCACATGCTGGTGAACGTTACTGACAGAGGTGGAGGAAGTACTCAGATCTTATACTGAAGTAAAAGTAGAAGTACCAGAGTGTAGGAATACTCTGTTACAAGTAAAAGTCCTGCATTACTTTTAAGTAAAACTACAAAAGTAAAATATTAGCTAAAACCAGAGCTGGTAGAAGTACTCAGATCTTGTACTTGAGTAAAAGTAGAAGTACTCAGATATCAGAATCAGAATACCTTTATTAGTCCCACAGAGGGGAAATTTGCATTGTTACAGCAGGAAAGAGCCACAGACAGCTTAATGTTACATATGTTAAAAAAAAGTACTAAGTTACGATATTGTTTGTTGACTTGTTGTTGAGTTTGGGCTATATAAATAAACTTGAATTGAATTGAATTGAATTGATATGATACAAATATAATAAAATTAAAAAATTAAAATAAAACTAAAGAAACAATACTTTTCAAAATACAAATCCTGTAACAGTTCTTAGGATTTAGCAGCCAGGTATATATTACACAGTTATTAATGGCATATGTATATAATGTATATATTGCACATCGTTTGATGGTATTTAACAGCAGCAAGTTACACAATTTACAAAATACAAAATGCAACAAACACACCTTATTATTTTGTACTTGAGTAAAAGTAGAAGTACTCAGATCTTGTACTTGAGTAAAAGTAGAAGTACTCAGATCTTGTACTTCAATAAAAGTAGAAGTACCAGAGTGTAGGAATACTCTGTTACAAGTAAAAGTCCTGCATTCAAAATGTTACTTAACTACAAAAGTATTGGCATCAAAATATACTAAAAGTACCAAAAGGAAAAGTAGTCATTATGCAGATTGGTCCATTTCAGAATATATATGATATAGGTTTTGGTTATAACTATTGATGTGTTTATCAAGCTGGTAAAGGTGGAACTTGTGAATTTAATCAAAGTGTATCTCAAGTGTTGATCATATTGTTTATCATTAATCTATATTTGTAAAGTAACTAAAGGTATTACATACATTAGTGGAGTAAAAGTACAATATTTACCTCTGAATTGTAGTGGAGTAGAAGTACAAAGTTGCATAAAATGGAAATACTCAAGTACCTCACAATTGCACTAAAGTACAGTACTTGAGTAATTGTACTTTACACCACTGATTACTGACAACATTATTCACACGGTAGCTAAAAAAAAGGCAATGTTCCACACTGTTAAATCACACTGTAGTAGTGTTGAACGAAAAGGCTTATAACTCGTGTGTGTAGTTCAATGCTCGTGACCTCCTTAATGTATTCGTTAGCTGTTAATTAGCCGTTTTTACTCAGCAGTGGATAAATGGAAGAGCTGGGGGGAGTGGAGCTGGCAGAGATGTGAAGCTGCAGAGGAAGAACGAGAAGTGGAAGGAGTGTGTGAGTGAGTGTGTGTGTGTGTGTTCGCCATGTGTGTTATTGTGCATTCTGCGGTTTGCAGCTCCGGTGACTGATGTCCCGTCCTTCCTGTCTGCCGATGTGGATGGATGTCCCTGAACGCACCGCACTCAAGGCCGAAAAACTGCTCTCCCAAAAGCCCCTCCCTTAGTCTGGCTTAACTCTCATTAGCCCGACCTGACCCTCCTCAGCACTGCTGACCCTCGTTCAAAAATGCTGCTCCAGAATC
Organism: Trematomus bernacchii; assembly: GCF_902827165.1. Taxonomy (NCBI): domain Eukaryota; kingdom Metazoa; phylum Chordata; class Actinopteri; order Perciformes; family Nototheniidae; genus Trematomus; species Trematomus bernacchii. Next base: position 442,111 of record NW_022988159.1, read on the forward strand.
AAAATACAAGGTGTTTTCAATGGAAATAAGTACACAAATCTGCCAATAGAACAAGTGAACATTTGCTTGGGAAGGTTTCTTGAAATAAGATGGGATATTTAGATTAATTAGATCTTGTGATTATCTGGGAAAACATATTTTGAATTATACTTTTACCAGCACTGGCTGACCCTCGTTCAAAAATGCTGCTCCAGAATCAAGTACAAAATTAATAAAAAGGTGTTTCGCTTCTACTAAGTTACAATATCTTAGCTTGGTAAGATTTCTTGAAATAAAATGGGATATTTAGATAAATGGATATCACCAACAGGCTGCAACACTGGAAGAAATACTGCTCCAAAATCAAGTAAAATAATAATAAATACAAGGTGTTTTCGCTTGTAATAAGTACAAAAATCACACGTGAACATTTGCTTGGTAGGATTTCTCGAAATAAGATGGGATATTTAGATACACTTAATCTCGTAAATAGCTGGGAAAACATATTTTGAACTATATTTTTACCAGAATCAGGAAATGTTGTGTTACAAAATAAGCCAAACATGCTCAAAGCGTTCAGTTTACTGATGTTAGTCGCTGAATTTCCAATAAAAATGTGTTTTCTAAAATCAAGTACAGGCTATTTCTTGAAACAAGATGATCCATCATTCACAAATACCATAGCAGCTTAAAAAAACCATCTGAGAAACATCTCAATATAAGATGTTTTTTGAGTTAAAAAGACACTTAAGATGCATTGTGTAAAAACAAGTCCCTATATCTCACTGCGTCGTTACTTCTTAAGTTATTATGTCTTATATCAAGACTTATTCTGACTAGAAATGAGACAAATATACAGTGTTGGCTCTTCTCAGGGGGGGGAATGTGGACCTTGGGGGTCAGCAGATATATGAGCCCTAACTGCATTTTCATTAAGCGGACTGTCAGTATGAAGAAGCCCTTTCTTTTACCTTGTTTTCTTTCGCCTATACCCTCTCTCTCCTCCTCCCGGGCCTTGTCTGCCTCCCTAATAATTTCACGTTCAAGGACGGAGAAGTCGTTTGATGCTTTACGGTGGAGGGGAGCTTTATGTCTGTGTGTGTGTGTGTGTGTGTGTGTGGTGTGTGTGTGTGTGTGTGTGTGTGTGTGTGTGTGTGGGTGCGTGCGTGCGTGCGTGCGTGCGGGTGTGTGTGTGTGTGTGTGTGTGTGTGCGTGTGTGCGTGCGCGCGTGTGTGCGTGCGTGCGGGCGGGTGGGTGTGTGCGTGCGTGCGTGCGTGCGTGTGTGTGTGTGTGCGTGTGTGTGCGTGCGTGCGTGCGTGCGCGCGTGCGTGCGTGTGTGCGTGCGTGTGTGTGTGTTTGCATGAGAAAGTACACTTCATGGGGGGGGGTTGCAGAGCTCGAGGAGATAGATGACGAGACAGGGATGGTTGTGAGGCGATGACCTCAGTAGTTTAAAGAGTTAGTGAAGTGTATAAGGGCAATGTGCTCTTTTGATGAATGGAGCCGTGTGCATTTCATGTCATTAGACAGCAGCCGCTCCACAACACAGAGGAAAACAAGTGTGTGTTGAAAGGAGACCTCATATTTTTCTCTTTTCTTAAAGTCCTACTTCACTTTCAGTAACTCCAGCCTCTGCAATCCCCTCTCCTGCAGAGTTGTTGATGGTATTAAGCTCCAATATTTGATTGAGAGTCAATGCATGTGTTGCATACGCTTGATTTATTCGTCAACCTAATTGGATGTAATGATGGTTCGATGAAAACCCACTCACGTTCCACAGCATCCACTGGAAACACACACCGCCTCTCCGCCCCTTTAAATTCAACACACATGCGATGCAGACAATCCTCGGTGACATCTCCGACATGCGGCGGCTGTATAGCATTTTTATTTTTCTTCTGTCGCAAACAAAGCCCCATAACTCAGGAACCCTTTCCCCCTCCGGATCGTAAAGGCGGGGTGGAAGGAATGAAAGGCGAGTGGCTGTTTTACGGCGGGATGTAAATCCGTTGGGTCGTCAAAGTGGGGGCGAATGGGCCCAAGAATTGAATCTGGGAATGAAAAAAAAAGTGTCTAGCACTCATTAAGGACCTCCTGCTGGTGCACCTTTGTTACCAGGTGTTAAGAAAATATCACTCGTCACCGGCTTGAGCTTCAATCTCAGGATCCATGTGTTTCTGATCCTCTCCAGAATGGAAGTAGTCATCACATCCAGAGCATCAACTAGTTCCTGTATATCAGTATATACAAGAGAGGGAGTTACACAGTCACAAGATGGAGGAATTCTGACTTTCTCTAAAAATTCTGACTTTTTCTCAAAATGTTGACTTTTTCCCAAAATGTTGACTTTTTCCCAAAATGTTGACTTTTTCCAAAAAATCTCCAAATTCTGACTTTTTCTCCAAATTCTGACTTTTCCCCCAAATTCTGACTTTTTCTCCAAAATCTGACTTTTTCTCAAAATCTCACAATTCAGATGTTTTCTCAAAAATCTGACTTTTTCTCAAAAATCTGACTTTTTCTCAAAATCTCAAAATTCTGACTTTCTCAAAATCTAGCTTCAATCTCAGGATCCATGTATTTCTGATCCTCTCCAGAATGGAAGTAGTCATCACATACAGAGCATCAACTAGTTCCTGAACAGTGTCCTTCACATGCTGATATCCAAGAGAGGGAGTTACACAGTCACAAGATGGAGGAATAGAAAGCAGTATTCAATGTTTACTTCAGATTAGCTCCACGTCAGAAATGATCATGCTTGTCATATGTCTATCTCCATAGAGGCTGAATCATCATGTTCATCACATAGCTATCATATGCCTCAAACAGTCCTGATGCTCTTCTAGGTAATCATTCATCCGGTTACGTATACAGCTAGGTAGGGCCTTTGTTATCACGTGTACTCTGATATTGGAAGAGTACATTCAGTATTTTCCCAACACCAGGCAGATCACATGGTGCTCGAGTACTGAATCTAAATGAATGCAAGCTAGTGGAGCTAAAGCAAGAACATAATATCATTCAAATCTTTGCTTCAAGTGCATCCTCTCTTCCTCCTCGTCCCACTTCCTCTGCTAGCTAGCAGTGTTGGGTGTCCGTAAGTGCTGAGCATGTGCGATGCTGACGAGCAGAATGACTGTATTTATGGCTCTTTCATAGGTCCTGCATGAATTATGCATGAGGTCTGTGTGTGGCGCGCAGAGGAGCGCTGGATGTAAATCGATAGGTGTTCACTTGGACTGACACAAATGATATCTCCCCCAAGCAGCTCCCTCATCTCTCTCCTCTTCCCTGTGTCTCGCTGTCATTTTACACCTCGTCCCGGGATAATAATGTTTACCGATGCAACATCACTCGCGCTTACAGGAACACATGTGAGCAAAACACAGGATTAGGCTGGCTTTGATGAATGCATTCATGTGTCATTTGGAAAAGGATAAACAGAGGGATGAGTAAATTCTATTCATCGCCTGAAAGGGAGAAGAAGAGAACAAGCAGCGACTGGAGCGCTCCTTTTTCTCTTTAAAAATGAAGTGTCTCTCCTGATGGGGAGAAACTGATGTAATGGCATGTAACAACCGTACAATCTCTGGATGACAACAAAGGCTTTAAATGTGCTTTGGAAATCAGTCCATGCTTCATTTTAGAATGTGTAGTTCTGGGTTTTGATAATATAGGTCACGTTTCTACGCTGTAAGTCTAGCACTGTTGTTTTTCTGTGTTCTATTCATGTGACACCTATTTGATTCATTTATTGTTGTTATCCCAATCAATGGTCCAGGGGTTAATACTGTATGCTGCACAGATTGTTTAGCTTTCTGAGACATGCTAGTAATCAAAGAAAAACGTACACATGCTTTTGAAAGAGAAACATTTATTCAAGACAGAAGTTGACGTCAACCTACCGTCTGATTAGCCACCAAACTAGCTACACTGCTAACTGGCAAGCTTTGATTGTGACCAATAATAGCTGGTTAGCTTTCGAATTAGCATGCCAACTAGCCTTACAAACCACCATGTTACCAAGCTTTTAGTACCAACCGTAACAAGAGGCTAACAAATAATAATAATAATAATAATAATAATGGGTTTCATTTATAAAGCACTTCATATTTGACTTCAAATCCCGAAGTGCTACAAGCAGTGAGCGTGAACAGTATAAAAACATTACACAACACGGTAGAATTAACGAAAAGCAATAAAAAATAAACAATACAAATGAAAATAAAATAAAATAAAAGGGTGGTAATAAATAAAAGGTCTAGGGAAAGGCTCTATTGAAAAGATGGGTTTTGAGGCCTTTTTTAAAAGCCTCCACGGTCTGTGGAATGAACGAATCGGTGTCACCTTGTTGCGCCATTAGCTTTTGGCTTAATTAGCCAAAATTCATCCTTCAAATAAATTTTACTGAGTCAAATTGTAATGTGACGTTGTTTGGAGGCAATGTACAAATAACTGGTTGGAATTTCATTGGGTATTGTTGGGTAAAATCCCTAAATCTAAAATAAAATTATCTCAATCAGGATAGACTTTTTTGTTGATTGAAGAAAATGTGTTGACATGATGATAGAAATTAGAACAGTTTGGGTTAGGGGTTAGGGACCCCATTAAATATAACATCGAATATCTTAAGGAGGACATTTCAAGCACACTGGCGGTGATGTTAATGGGATGAAGAGGATGCTGTAGATCTGGAATCTTCCTGACTTAATGTACACGTAACTTCATAACCATATATTCCATATTAGGGAGCAACAGGAAATGTTCTCCTAGAGAGTTTCCAGTTTGTATTTCATAGGATTACCATCAAAACATTTCAATCTGAAAGTAATTCACTCAATGTGTCTTCCTCCTGGACACTTTCCAGGTCTTCATTTCAGTCACTGGAAACTTATTTTTCTCTTTACTCCTCCCTTCCTTTTAGAGACTAGAGGAGCATTTGTTTGCACCCTACAAAGGGACTCTTTAAGGCCTCACAGACACACCTGTTTTGGGGGTCATAAGGGTCATGACCTGCATGTGAAAGGGCAGAGGAAGTGTGCATCTGTGAGTTTAGTGCCTCAAACCGAGCCGGAGCGCATGCAACCGCTGTTTAGTTTTTCTCAGAACGACTGAGTCACATTTCATTTTTTCTTTTACATGTTTTATTTCCCGTGCGATGCCAGTGGTTGGCCTTCTTTATTTTGCTTTCTTTTATTTAAGGCAGCGTTTTTATGCCTCTGATCCTTTTGTATATTTCAGTTCTCATGTACACACACACACACACACACACACACATGTACACACACACACACACACACACACACACACACACACACACACACACACACACACACACACACACACACACACACACACACACACACACACACACACTCCAACCCTCTTTCCTTAAACCCATTTTGAACATTCTCACAGAGGCGAGTTGTCCTAATCCACCTGGCTTTGGCTCTCAACTTTCCGAATGCCGACATGAGAGCTGGTCATAACTCATCACACACACACACACACACACACACACACACACACACACACACACACACACACACACAAACACACACACACACACACACACGCGCACACACACACACACACACACACACACACACACACACACGGAGTCGCACAGCGGCCGCTACTCGAGAGGCTTTCTTTGGTGAGCCATCGGCGCCTTATTACATTAAAGGTCAGTTACTGAGTTTCCATTTCAGTTTCTCCGTCCGCCGGTAGCACGCTGAGAGCCAAATAAATTGGAGGATTGTCTTTCAGGCCGCCCGTTTGATTTTCCTTGGATTGCTGGTAGTTTTTGTCTTGAAGGTACCTACCACCTCTGCAGACGCCGACCGCCCCCTCCAGTGAAGTTACATTTTAACGCCTTGCATGGGGAGAGAGTCATTATGTGCGGCAGCTTAGCTCTCAAGTGTGATCGTGTCAGAGAGTGTGTGAAGAGTGAAATATCACCATCCTGATGTCATGGTCGTATGTGTGTCTACTTAAAGTGTGTGTTGTTGATTCGACAGTCAGACCAGAGTGATACTTAGCGCTAGCAACAAGTGATACATCTGTTGTAAATTTGTATTTCCACATTTTTTACTTTTTTTCCCAAATTAGAATCAACAAAGTACTTCTTATCTTATCTTATCTTATCTGCTTACTATCAATCAGTGATATAATGGATGCCGAAAAAGTGATCTTCCTCAGAAAACGTTTGATTAGTTGTCTATTGGTCGGGTTTGTATGAAAAAGTTTCCCACAACAAAGGTACTACAGTCGCGTAATTGATAAACAAATTGTCAATATGTAGATGATAATATTAAAATAAACTAGATGTTATACTAACTAAAGTCAGGGGCGAAGCAGACTCTTAACCCACTTTTTCTTTGCCTTTAGGATGTACTTTTTTTACATAATATTGTGCGGATTTACATTAAATGTACAGTCTAAATCTTTGCTCAACAGAAGGGAATCCTAATAATGTTGTATGTAATAATTGTATGTAATGCAGTGATTCCCAACTACTCAGCTGTACACTGGTACTCAGCTGGGAAGATTGTTTGTCCAACGAAATCGGTCAGATTTTTGCTTATGTGTTTATTTTAAGGCAGATTTATGTGCAATGGTGCAAAAAATACTTACATACAAGTATAATATTTGCCATGTTCAGCATCTTAATTTAGCCTATTAGCCATGCTAACATTATCTAATTAGCACTTAACACAAACTACAGCTGCGGCTGGTGGGAATGTCATTAGTTTTACAAGTTTTCAGTCATAAACCGAACTAATACGGGGAATTATGCGACCGAATACAGAGAGCTGTTCCTGGCAGCGCTGGGCTCGATCAGCATCGTGTGAACTCGTTTGGCGAAAGCTTTGGTCCCGCACTCCAGATTCAAACCACAGGGCTGCTGTGCCCCTCAACTTAGAAAAACGCTGAGAGAAAAGCCAGAGATCTATTTTTAAGTGAACTGAATTCCACACTGAGCACACTTTCTTCTTCTTCTCTTTCTCCCTCTGCTCACGGTGTCCCCATTGGGCGCGTTAATCTCCACTGTTTCAGGGACTAAGTTACCCCTGCAGACACTTTATTTAGACTAGAGGAAGAGAGAGGGAGGGGGAGGGGGGAGAATACACTAAGGTTGGAAGGAGAACAGCATCGTGGGTGAGGGCAGTGACGTTATTCTTTTCATAACTTCATCACAATGATTGATCAACGTCTGTGCATTTCAACTCCTGCATGAAACATTTTCTTATGTCGGTTTTTCAACACTAAAGATAACATGTTAGTTTTAGTCGTGTGTATCCAACATGTTTTTTTTTGCAGTGTGTGTGTGTGTGTGTGTTTCATCAGCTTGGGGAGTATAGACTGTTCGTGACCTACAGAGGAACCACGTAATCCTGTAAATGAGGTGAAAACCTGAAAATCACCAGAGCCTCAGCTTCAAGGTTTGCATGAACTGACGTGGTACGTCGTCAGCAGTTTCACTGTAGATCCTTCGGTCCATGCAGAGAGTCGTATTTTAAGTTCAAATGTAAAGTCAACTTTAATTGCTTTGTGGTAACTGAACTCAGTTGACCGTTAAAGTAAGGTTTTTAACTCTCAAATCTCCTTGATGGAAAAAAGAGAAGAAAGAAAAAAAACTAACTCTTGATACACAACGTTTGTCCATCAGCTTATTAAAATTCAGCAAATCATTTATCTGTTGCCTCAATTGTACTTTGACGCTTTTACAAAAATGATAATACCCCAAAATGGAAAAAAGTTTGTTCCTTCTATGATTATAATTTGTACAATCTTTCCCATGCAATAATGTTAATCAAGGTGTAAATGTGATATATCTTAACTATATTGTAACCAACTTATATGGCTAATAGCTAATAAAGTGTGTGCTTGTGTGTGTGGTTTTGTGATTTGCCTCCATTTGAAGTATATATATATCTATAAACCAGTTTCCTATCAGGCTGTGAAGCTCCTTCAGACTGGAGTGATGCTGTTGTTGAACTCTGTTAATTAGCTCCATCCTTAAGTTGATTTCTCCTCCGTCACGAATAATCACACACTGCTTTGATTTCCTGTGTGAGAGGAGTGTGGCTAAAATACTAATTGGTACCTTCTCCTCAATGTCTCTTTTTAGTTGTCATACAATCCTTCCTCAAATGTCATTGGATTTGTAACTCCACTGTTCTTTCACAAATATCTCAAAACCCATGAGGGAAAACAGTTTGTCAACATAGGAATTGAGGTAATTGGACCTCCATGATTTGCCCTTAGATGCATAAGTGGGTCTTTTTTGACCCGGTGAGGTGGTATTCTTGAAGTATCTTTGTAATTACATTTTTTTATCATTTCATATTCCAGCTATTCCTCAAAAACATGTTTTGGATATCATGCCATTCAAATTTTAAATTTAAATTTTATACTTTTTAAGAAATTGTAGTTTTTGTATTTCTACCCCAAGCTTCCACAAGTGGGTCAAAAATGACCCGCATGCATTTTCTATGGAATTTCGTTTTTTTTTCAAAATGTAAAAAAAATGTCTAAAATTATAAATAGTGAAAAATTAAATATAAAATATTTCTAGTGTGAACCAAAATATAATACTAAATATTATCCAAGTGATTTTTCTTAACCAAAATGACAAAAATTGCATAAAAACACATATTATTCTAATACGGGTCCTTTTTGACCCACTTATGGAAGAGTGTAGGGTCCAGTCACATCTAAGGGTTAAAAAAGGTTTCTTGACCCAATTTAATTGCCAACTTATAGAAGGAAATGCTTTTGTTATCATGGTGATATTCTTACGTTCCCTCGATAGATCCATGCAGTAATGATGGTAGAGATACAGCAATAGTCATTATCAATAGATACAGATCCTTGGGAGCAAATACAGAGCTGAGATGAAGACAAAGGACTCCTTTCTGGTAATAAGAACAAAGTCTTCAGAGAATATGAAACATGATTGTATTCACTGTGTCCTTTTATTGCAGGTTAAGCTTTTTTGACTCATTGTGTAAGCCATGCCTCTTTATAGCTGCTTAATGGACTGTACAATGAGTGTCAGGGGTTCAAAAAGCGCTCTGACCGCTGAACCAGAGCACGAAGCTCTTCATTCAATTAGCCTAACATTAACCTTATTATGGCCGAGCCCTGACTCCATCACTACATGCTGTGTGGCCCCACTTCATTTAAGTCAACCGGTCAGATTTATACGCAGAAACACTCACGTATTCCCACACCAAAGAGCTGTAATGTACAAGAGCTGTTGGGATTTGATCGCAAACATGAAACTGGAAGGGCTTTTCTGTACGGAGCCTTACACAAACACACACTCACTGTAAATACATAAACACACCCAATATATCAATATATACACCTTAACTACTCATAGGGCTTACTATTTAAACTGTTATACCGCAAGCACATTTTCGCACTGACACACTCTGCCTCATTCTTGCACACATATTTTTACTGAGTCTCCTGGGCTGATTATACATGCACACACACACACACACACACTAATACACACACACACACACACACACACACACACACACACACTAATACACACACACACACACACACACAACACACAACACACATACACACAACCATACAACACACACACACACACACTAATACACACACACACACACATACACACACACACACACACACACACACACACACACACACACACACACACACACACACACACACACACACACACACACACACACACACACACCACACACACACACACACACACACACACACAGGGTTCAGTCGACTGGCCAGTCAGCCCAAGTTCTTTTTGGACTCAGGAGTCTAGTTAGCAAAGGCTAGTATCAATCATTTAGCCGGTGGAGAGCAGCTCAGTCAATGGGGTCGTGTTCGGGTGAGGAACCCGGCCCTGTCCCAGAATGCATCACTCCGAGGGGGGTTTTTAGGAGCAGAGGCAGTCAGGGCTGGAGTTCAGAGTTTGAATGATGTCTTAAATAGCATGTAAGGATTCAAGAGCTGGGTGAAAGGACTGCAAATGGTGAAAAATCTTTGGTAAAAAAATGGTTTGCAGAGAGTCTGCATTTAAGTATAAATGTGTCTGTTGAGTGTGTATATATAGGATATGTATATTTGTATACATATTTTTATATATATTTTTATTTTTGTATTCGGGATTGTGGGAAACGGTATTTCGATCTCTCTGTCTGTACACACAAACTGAAAAATTGACAATAAAGTTGACTTTGACTTTTCACTTGAGTTTTTGGTGAGATGCCTGTCAATCAAAGTTTATTTATCTAGCCCAATATCACAAACGTTACATTTGTCTCAGATAATACAAGTAATGTTTAGTTCTACTACATAACATATGTGAGTAAATACCACATTTCTGAATATCGGAAGCTTCTAGCTGTCATAAAAACAGCCATTGCTAACAAGTGGCTAAATGAGTCTACGTCATGACGCCCAATATTAGCCGCCTTTAGCTTAGCGGTGGTGACTTGAAGTCATGTGACAGTTATGTAGCTTGTTTACCAGCATTTTACTTCTGGAGGTTACATTTACGCTTCCAAACTCATAAAATTGTTTACGACTCCAGCCTGCTCTCCATTCCCCATTCACGCCTCCGCACCTTCGGGGGCCGTGCGTTCAGTGTCACTGCCCCCCCCCCCCCCCCCACCGTCTGGAACTCCCTCCCTGCTGAAATCCGTAACGCCCCTTCTCTGAACATCTTCAAATCAACCCTGAAAACTCATCTGTTCAACAAAGCCTTCCAACATTAACTCACTCTCCCCCCCCCCCTGCAATGTAACACTTCCATTTCTGCCCCCTGTTGTAGGTCTTGTCCTTAAATGTTTCATTGTTAAAGGTGGGGTAGGTAATTTTGGAGAAACCGGCTCGAGATCGCTAGAATTTGAAAATACACAGCCGGAAAAAATCTGCCACTTCCTTATAGAGCCCCTCCTCCAACACACACGAACGCGCACATGACCAATGAGGGCACGAGATAAGTTTGTGCACAGATGGAAGGCTGACAGGCAGGTAGGCCATCCAGTTATTTTAGCCGGGCCGGCTAAGATGATTGGTCGTGCTTTTTACAGTACTACGGCTTCCACAGATGACATTTTTTTATGGATTTTTTGTCAAAGCACTTCAGATATTCATTGCTATCGGGATGTTAAGAGCATTCCATGGAATATAACAAAAAGTGTATCTCGAGCCGGTTTCTCAAACTTACCTACCCCACCTTTAAGTGACCTTGGGCTAATGAAAGGCGCTATATAAATTAAAGTTATTATTATTATTATTATTATTAATACATGGAGAATATCCCGCTGAAGTATCATAAACATTTGTCTGCGACAGACCTTATTTTCTGCATCATTCTAAATCCAATGTTAAAATCACATTGCTTTTGTTGTGGGAGCCCATGCGATGCTAACTACAAACAAAAAAACAGAACGCAGCTTTATTAAGTTCCCAATGTTCACTGTCCAAAGCACACACGCTGAGCTTTGTTATTTCAGGAGAAGAAAACACACACTTGAATTATCTCTCTGTGTGAAGTTCAGTAGTTCTTAGTTGATTTCTAATCAGCAGAAATTGGCGAAGAACATGACAGGAAATGCCAATTCATTAAGTCATTCATTTTGTTCTTTTGCTTGTTTAAAAATCACTAAGGAGCTGGAGCCAAACCAAGCATGAAAGGACGCATGAATGGAAAACACCCCTCGAGAGGTCATCAGTTCATCTTAGAGATAAAGACAGACATGCATACTGTGTATTTTTTAATGAACTATTTAGATCCTCTAGTGCTAGTACAAGCTGTGTGTTCCGCCTGCAGGGCTGCAGCAGATCACAAACGTTAGTATAAAATGATTGGCACTCACATCTCCATTAAAATATCTGCTTTATTGGTAATGATTCAACTGAGACTGAACTCCCTCCGGCAAAACGCTTTGCTTTAGGGGCGACCAATGGTTTCAAGCCGACTTCCAGCATCAGTATGAAAGAGATGCTAATGATTGATCTGAATATATGGCTCATTAACATTGGGAAAGGCTCAAGCTGATATCTAAAGGCAAGACCAGTTTATTTAGTATAATGTTTATTACAGAAAGGCAAAAAAGCTATTAATCTTCTTTTTAATATCTGATCAATCAATTCTGCAGCAAAGATTATTACCTATTCATTTGCACTAATGTGAATGCATGGGGTACTATAACTCTTTAGTGCACATTCAATCTAATCTGCTATTGATAGAATATTAGTATGAGTATAATCAGGGGTGCACATAACTGGTACGTAGGTACGCATGCGCGGCAACAATCTGAAATGCGTACCGTCACTTGTGTCACAAACATACAGTCTATGGTCACAAAGCGCATTTGCGTACCGACGTACTTGTGAAGCTTTTCCAGAAGGCGGTTAGATCACCGGACGAAAGAGTCGGTCTCCGTGTGCACAGACAGGGCTGCTGTTAACGTCGGCACCGCGCTAAAACAGCTGATCACAACGTTCACACGCTCTGTGGTCACGAAGCTCTGTACTCCACTACTTTGTATATTTACTGCACCTATTCCTGTAAACCAGTAGTCTGAGACATTGTTTAACCCTCCTGTTGTCTTCGGGTCAAATCTGACCGATTTACTACTTTCATCAAACATAACTTTTTTGTTTTACATTCGATTGCATTAAGGCTTTATGATATCCTTCACAGTAGACATTTGAACATATACAATTGCTGATCACCACTTTCATTGCATTTTGGATGATTTAGTCAACTTTGTAACACCCATGGTGTTCCCGGTCAAAAATGACCGCCATAAAGAAAAGGAATTAGTAACCATCCGGATCAGATAAAACACACAAACACCCACCCACCCACCCACACACCCACACACACACATACTCTAGATGTGTCCCCCCCCCCCCCCCCTGATGTGCCCAATCCCCCCATGTGAATCACACCTGGCACACACAAACACACACAGACACACACATACAGAACAATTTGACACATTTCCCGCTCTTATGTGCCCATCCCCCCACATGGATCAAACCTAGCACACGCAATACATGTTCAGTGTCTATTCTTTGTGTACTGCAGTTTTTCATGTATACCAGTAGTCTGATACAATATGTACAGTTTGAAAGGGTGTTAAATGAAATGTGGTGATGATTAATGGTTTTTGTGTTAATGTAATAGCAGTTAAAACAGGACCGGTCAAATTTGACCACGAACACCAGAGTAAGGGGGGGGGGGGGAAACGAAGACAATAGGAGGGTTAACAACTTTTTTTAGATTGACAGCAGAATTGAAGTGTTGCTTCTGATCTTCTCTCAAAGTCTAAGAAATGTTTTCCCAAAGAAACCAGAGACTCATTTAAATGAAACTCCAACCTGTGTGTTCTTCTCCTCCCACCTGGGCACCGCATGCTGCAAACTGAAAATAATCCCCTTCGTAGGAGTCATTTCAAGACCAAAATAAGATATTACTTTTTTAGAGTTGCTTACATTTTAAGGATATATGTGCTATCCATGCCCTATATAGTATTTTATTGAGAGTTTTTTGTTCTTTCTAATTTATTTGTTTAATTATTTTTGATGTATTCATTTAATTGATCAATAAAGTTAATATAATCTCATTTGGAATTACAATGTATTAACTTTGTTGAGCCCAATTTAGGAACATATTTGTTACAGTACCATGTAAACAAGGCATTACACATGATTTAAAAATCAAATCAAATGGAAAATAAACGTAAATATTAATTAAAGGCAAATCCGCTGTAGAAACTGAAATATCTATAGAGAATAAATATGAAAAACACAACAATTTTTACACTATAATAGACTATAAAGTGTATGTGTATATTGTTTTATAGCTGAACCAAACATAACCAAAAGTGGTATTAATTTCTGTTCTTGTATCATATTCTATTTACATGTATACAGACTTCTTGCACAATTTTGTATTTGTATTTTTGTATTATATATTTTGCTTTGTTGGAGGAGCTCGGGTCAGAAGATTTTCAACGCCACGTGCATATGACATTAAACCTTTGAATCTTGAATATCTGAATCTCAAATTAAATTAAATTCAAAGGTTTTATCATCATATGCACGTGGCGATGAAAATCTTCTGACCCGAGCTCCTCCAACAATGCAACATATATAATAAAATATCTATATCTATTGGTATTGTAAGTTCAATTATCGTAGTATTGTAGTACATTTAAATGTAGGTCACATTATCTTGTATCACATAAACACACACACACACACATCCCTTCTTAACAGAAACCTTCATACTGTATTTCTCTCTTCATGATCTTATCACCAAACGCTGTACCATGATCCCCTGGCATGAGTGCTATAATTAATTCCATTCTCCAACCTGCTGAAAAGCGAGGATTAAGACCGTGTGTGTGTCTACATGTCCAACGTGTTCTGTGTGAGTGTGTGTGCGCCGACTTTCATGTGTTGTAGCTGACATGTGAGCAGTGATAGGAATCTTATGGCTGTCAACGGTCCAAAGGCCAAAGCTGCAGTGAACAGAGAGAAAATCCCCGAGCCAGACTCTCTCTCTCTGTCTCCTCTAATCTCAGCGACTTGTTCTCACCGTTGGGCTCGAACCAGCAGATGATGGATGGCGGTCGAGTCACAGGGTGCCTTTTCTTTCTTTCTTTCACTCAATCATTCCTACGTTTTGATCTAACTTTTGAACTAAAATAAGTTTTTAAAAAAAAGTTGTGCAATTGAAAAAGAGTTGGAATTGAATCACCTGGCCGAGACCTTTCATCTATTTCTTTTCATTTCGCTATTCCAATATTTTACCCCTCTGTCTTTCTGCATAGCTGTCCATCTATATCAGTCCGTCAGACAGTTATCAAGGGGATTTGGAAAATGTATTTCTCTGTGATAACAAGGTTTCTGCTTCAGCTGGACGTCCAGACACACAAGGGGAGGAGGAAGAGGAGGGTTGGGGATTTACTTGATTACCTTCATCTTGCTGTTGGCAATGGAAGCCGAACCCACATCACCAACTCGCACTTTCTCTCCTTGACCATCCAGTTTGTGAGCAGAAGAGTCCAATACCAGTGATCTGGTGGCTAGAGAAAGTCCTTTGGTGTCCTAGAATACTGTGTGTCTGCAGATACCGAGTGCTATTCGATACTAGTATTGAAGCAGCTGCCCAATATGCATTCAAGCTACAACCTTAAAATGAGAGTTGATCTCAGTTCATTATTCTGTGGACACACTGCAATTGAGCATTAGCCTTGAATGTTGGCACTTAAACAGAGTAATTGTCCAATATTGAAGTATTCCTAAAATAGCATAAGCTACGTTACTAATATCTATTAGGAATGTATTGCAGATATGGAGCTTAACATCAGTGCTACATACAATGTCCAGACACAGAAAGGGTGTAGGAAGAGGAGGGTTGGGGTTGACTTGAGAAGCCAAACACACATCACAACTGTCCAGTGTGTGAGCAGAAGAGTCCAATAGATCTGGTTGCTAGCAAAAGTCCATTGGCGTCCTGGAAGATTGGATGTCTGCAGATACCAAGAGAAATTCAATACTAAAATAAAGCAGCTGCCCAATACATATTCAAGCAACAACCTATACATGAGATCAGATTGCATATCCTTCCTATGCATTCATTATTCTGTGGACACACTACTTTCAGCATTAGCTTTGAATGTTGGCACTCAAAGTAAAACTTAAAGGGGACCTATCATGCAAAATGCACTTTTGTACGTCTTTTATACATGAATATGTGTCCCCGGTGTGTCAGGGAACTCACCAAGTGTCAGAAAACACAACCCTCTCTCTTTTCCTCCATTCCCAAATCTCTAAAAAAGGGGCTGCAACGGAGCTGATACAGGCCCCGCTCACACGGGACCGTTTGCGTTTATGCACAGTATGCGTATTCAAAAAAGTCTTCCGTTCACATGCATTTGTTTCATTTAACGTGTCTGTTTAAACGAGGCCGCTGGAAACGCTGTAGTACATATGCTGGGACTGTAAGTGGCGCTGTAACTTCCGCCAAAATACACCAAAAGCCACAAAGAAGAGCAGCCTGGAGCAGCCCCGCAGCAATGTTGCCATGGCTACCCTTCTGTTTAAGCCCTGAAACTGAAACTGAAATAAACCGAATCTGTTGTTGCTGATGGTTGTGGTAGAGGAGCTGTATATTTTTGCACTAATATCTGTAGCATGGTCAGTAGCAGTAGCACTAGCAGTAGCTACTGACAGGAGGAAGTCAGTGTGTGTGGCGATTGCTGGTATTCAGCGGGATATAGTCATTTCCTCAGCATATGGATAAATGCAACGGGGAAGTTAACTGAAAGAAACCAAGAAGCACGTCTGTGGATATTGCATCGAGAGGACGGCTCAGAAAGAGAGATATTCTCTACAAACACCGGGTGAGATCCTCCTTTGTCAATATAATGGATCAATGCATGAAATCTGACTCTGTTTATTTTGTTTAAGGAGTATATTGGGCGTTAACAATTCTGGTTTGCCTTTTATAATATTATTTCATTCAAGAACCCCTTGTGCGTTTAATTAACACAGCTATTTTTGATAGTTGCTAGTACAGCAGTGAGCAGGAGAGGTGGGGCTATCCTATTTTTCCAGGAAATATTCGTATAGAGGTGATTACACGGACTCGGTTGACCCCCCAGAGCGTTTCGTTTGCAAATCTATCCACCTTGGGACCCGTTATTGTTTGTGGGGTCAGTTTCTATCGGCCTCGTGTAAATAATAGGGCTATACGCACGCGAAACTATGCAGATACAAGCAGTTTTCTCCTCGTGTAAACGGCGCCACAGATTTGAAATTGTTCTGCCGTCAGAAACAGGGAGCTCGGCCTATATGGCCAACTCTCCACCTATCAGGGGAATGGGGGGTTTGGCCACAGCCACGGCCATTGCCGCTCGAAAGCGCTGGAGACGCTGTAGTACATATGCCAGGCCTGTAAGTGGCGCTGTAGTCTGCCACAAAAGCAGCGAAGAAGACTTCTCACAGAATCAGCCCTTGCAAAAACATGGCTGGAAAAGGGCAAATAGAGCGAAATGAGGCATGGCTAAAATGCATGATCTGTTTGGTATTTTGAAAAGAAAACTTCACAGACATGTTTTATATAGGTATGGCCCTACAATATATTATTCAAATATAGCATGATAGGTCCACTTTAAACATTGGAATTGTCCAATATGGAAGGAATCCCTACAATACCATAAACCAGGTTACAAATATCTAATTTGAATGTCTTGCACGTTTGGAGCTTAACATCAGTGCTAGATAAAAGTCCAGACGCAAGGGGTGAAGTAAGAGGAGGGTTAGGGTCAGAGATGGCAAAGTACACACATCCTTTACTCAAGTAGAAGTACAGATACTCGTGTTTAAAAATACTCTGGTAAAAGTAGAAGTACTGACTAAACTTCTTTACTCAAGTAAAAGTAAAGAAGTTTGGGCTTTGAAATGTACTTCAGTAAAAAGTA
Source organism: Trematomus bernacchii (assembly GCF_902827165.1). Taxonomy (NCBI): domain Eukaryota; kingdom Metazoa; phylum Chordata; class Actinopteri; order Perciformes; family Nototheniidae; genus Trematomus; species Trematomus bernacchii. The sequence continues at coordinate 459,609 of NW_022988159.1, forward strand.
CCCATAACTAGCAGCTGTTTTAAAGAGTACCTGACCTCCCTTTATATTAATAGAACAATAATGTCATTGTTAGCTAATGAATGTTTCCATGCTGAACAACGGCAACATGACAACGTTTTCATTGGTCCCTCTTCTTTAGAGAAGACCAGGAAATGATGGATACACGGATCGTGTTCAAATCAATAGGCACGCAATGACTCTAAATAATAATGATCACGCCACCAAACACACATTCAAACTAAAGGAACCAGCCTGTTTGGGAAATGTAAGAAGTAGAAAGTACAGGTATTTGTGTTCAAAATGTAAGAAGTAGAAAGTACAGGTATTTGTGTTCAAAATGTAAGAAGTAGAAAGTACAGGTATTTGGGTTCAAAATGTCAGAAGTAGAGAGTACAGGTATTTGGGTTAGAAATGTAAGAAGTAGAAAGTAAAAAGTCATCAGAAAAATAAGTAGTGGAGTAAAGTACTGATGCCAGAAAAATGTACTTAAGTACAGTAACGAAGTATTTGTACTCCACTACTTCCCACCTCAGGTTAGGGTTAACTTGATTACCCTCCATCTTTCTTGCAGATATTGAAGCCAAATCCCCATCCCCCACATGCACTTTCCCTCCTTCCAGTTTGTGAGCAGATGATTCAAAGACTAGAGACCTGGTGGCTGGTGAGAGTGGTTTGCTCTAGAGATTAGCTTGTTTGTGTGCGGATTCAGGCTCAGTTGTGAATGTATTTGTGTTCAGTAAGGTCACAGGTCAGCCTATCAGGTGGGACCAGCAGTGTGGCCGGTGGATCTGGATAAGCAGCATCTGAGTGGTCAAGTGAGTGACCTCCCTTCGCCTTTATTTGGGAACAGGCCACCCACCGGGAGCCTTTTGGCCCGGAGGTAAGATTAGTCTGGTGGGGCTGATAAAGCTCGACGATGTCCAAACAGAACCACAATCACTGAGGATTACGCTGAGGAGAGAGAGGGTTCCCGCACAAAGCAGGTGGAGAGAGACGCAAAGGCCACTTACTTAAACTCAGTCCTTGTGTTTGATTTGATGTCTGTAGCCTCGAGCAAAACACATACCAATTTAGGTTTGCTTCAGTCCTCAGTATCAAACAATGGATTTAGTTTTCAGCAGCTGTGATGTGTGATGAGTATTCAACCAGCTCATTGTCTGGCTTTTAAGCAAATGTCTTTCAGTTTTCTCTGCCTTACATTTAGACAAATGCTCAGGTGTCTTATGATGTGCTGAATACTGAGACAGATAATAAACCTGCAACTCTCAGCCATATGAAGCTGACCATATTTCTCAAAACACGCCTCCTACGTTTTGAGCAAATAACGAAATTGACCGAGCAGTAGATAAAAGGTCGGTATCAAATGTCCCAAATCCATCCATTTGTTGTATGGATATTTCAAAACACCACTGAAAAACTCAAAGGATGACGAAAGTCAGTAAAATTAATATCTCATAGCTATCCAGGAATTTCACTCAGCACCAAAATCACCAAAGTGTTAGTGGTAAACTAGAAAGGTAAGGGGATCAAGACCAACAAACATTAGGTTTCATTGTGCCTCATATCTAATATAACTTCAGATATTTATTTCTAGACTAAAGCAATTGACAGTCCAACTAATCACCAGTACTACATTGCGTATTGGCATGGGAACAACAAGTTTAAAAGGCAAGGAAATTGAGAACATTTTGGACGTACCAAAAGTACAAGAAATTCTAGGAGAACATTTTTCGCTGCTTATCTTTTACTTTTGCAATTTGCCCCTTGGAAATGGAGACGCCATCTCATCTGCTTTCTTGGAAAAATCTTCACTGAAATCTTCTCATCAAGACAGATGGTAGGAATGATTTTTAATACTTTCAAGCGTCCTGGAGTAAATGTTCTCAGATCTGCTGCCAATTACTTGTACAAATCTCGAATCAAACCCGTTCTCAGCTGCGTCTCCAAAGTTGCCACCCATCAATCTTCACTTTTCCTTTATCTCCGTCTTCTCTCTGTCTTTGCGGCGCAGACTCAGAGCTCAGTTTGTCTTGTTCAACTGATTCTTATTCCCCTCCCGTTTTATTCTAATACTCAAAGGAGACTGGAGGGGGAAGAAAAGTTGCCTTCAGGCTTGGGGAAGCAACCAAAAGAGGGTGCGTCTCCTGTAAGTGCTTTTTCATGTTGTCGGCTGTTTGTCTGGGTTTCTGCCTCTGGTGTTTGCCAGATGAAAAGCACAGACGCCGTTTGACTGTGAACTGAGAGATTTGAAGCGCAGCTAAAATAAGACACATTTTGTCATGTCAAGCTGCCAGAATTTGCTTCTGTTTTGTTTCCGACAAAGGCATTTTATAGGCCCTTTATGGGGATTGCTGCATGTGTTGTCCATCAAAAGTCCTCAGATGTAAGTCCTCGCAGTCCAGACACAAGGTCGACTCCGTGCTGGAAGCCTCTCGATCAATATGTTCAGACATTGAGAGGCTCAGATTTCTTCCCACTGAAGCTTTCACCTTTTGTTGTTTTGTTACCCACTTTATTTCCCAAGTTTGATATTTTCCCATACATCATAACAGCACTTAGTTTCCCTCCTAAATCATCCTTCACCTCAACAAAAATACCAACCAATCACCTGGAGGGTTAGCAACAGAAAAGCTTGTATTGGTTGAAGCATCTGGGGGATTAAGTCTCAAGTGTTTGGATTATGGATTATCATATTGTGTGTGGATTTAAGGACGTGCTTAAGAACGACAACACAAAGGACAGAGTAATCATAATGTCAGTGTGAGGAGTGGCGCCCCATTGTGATTGGCTTAGAGGACGGGCCAGGAGGTTTTATCTTCCCAATCAGGAAATGGAATTATGAAACAAAGTGACCCAATGGAAAAGGGTTCTGTGACAGGATGGGGCGGCGGG